>NC_061848.1:14582498-14587498 GCF_019202785.1 Penaeus chinensis
TAGCGGCAGTGAGAGTCATTATTGTTATAACTGATATAATTACATTACTCCTTGTTCATATTTTTAGAACTGAAAATATTGCATTTTCAATACTAAAAATATTGCATTTTCAATACTTAAAATATCCCATATCATATAAATCTAAGGAATTTTGTGCAGAGATTCATTCCTTGCATTAATGTCGAATTAAATATTTTCATTTTTATCGTTTGCAACAAAAAGTTTTTACACAATATTTTTACCAATATTAAGGCAGACTGAAGTAGAATAACCATCGGGTATTATTACCTCCATATTATCAAGTTTTTTCCAACGTAGAATTAGTGAGTGGTTAAGTGGGTCGGCAGGCCAGTTCTCATGGTTAATACGGGCTGATAATGATGCCATTATTGCAAGGCGATTTCCGGAAAATTATAGATATTATATTTTAAAAGGAGTTCTGCAACATGAACGTCTATGTTCCCATCATGTGAGTATGCTTCATCCATCAAAGGGTCGGCGCACAGATGTCCTGCTTGGCGGCCAAATTACGGGCCGTAGCGATGAAAATCACAGATAAATATAAGTGTAAAGGCTGCGGGAAAAGCCGTTTTTAGTCGGGCGAGCGGGTTGTATGGTCGCGTCTAATGAGAAGTTCGCGTGTCACACACGATTAGGCCTCCGCTGCCCTGACGCCGCCGCCCGACCCTCCCTCTGCTCTCGGCGGCGCTCCTCAAGGGCCCGGGCCGCAATTGCGTGTACGCTTTCATTACGCGAGCTTAATTTTTTTGTTTATTTCTTCTTTTTAAGGGGGTAATAACGCGTAGAGGCATTTTTATATCTTCATTTTCTTTCGAATGTTGACGCCTTTTTGTTCAAGATGTTAATCGCTTTACATGGGAATTTTATTTATCTTATTTAGTGTGTTTTGCTTTGCTTTGGGAGGGAAACAGTCATCCTCGTTCTCAGTAATCGGTGAACACAATTGGAAGCGCTCCGTCCGGCGTGTCAGCATCTGCCTCGACTCGGGCATTCCGTAGCCACGCTGCTCAACCAAAGGGTAGTTATGCTAAACGATATGATAATTAAAGAGGCCAAAGCCATTAGGTTGTCTTAATTAATGTGCGGTGAAGTGGAGAAATTTAGAGGCTTTACTATAACAGCGAGATGACTAGCCGAGTCATTCGGAGCAAATGGAGGGCAATCTGCGAAGTGCCTCATTTTCAGGGTTTAGTTGCCCATAATCATGTACTGAACACAACAATGCCCTCATGTATTGAGGGGATGGGTATGAATACAGATTCAGAGTACATGCTGGAATGCGCAGACCACTTTCGTCTGTAGAAATGAAGAACAGAGAAAAGGGTATATTTATCATCTATTCATTCGTCCCAAATACGCAAAGCTCACTCTTTCAATTTGTTCATTAATAAAAGAAAATCACGATCTTTTATCTTTCACTTGTGCTGAATTTACCAGGAATTCCCTCCTTTGCCCTTCGCCCGCCTCCGCGCCACCTCCAGCCCCATTATGCTCCCTCCCACACCGAATCAAACAAAACCAGTACCGTACCTGCGGCGGGAAAATGAAAATGTCGAGGTTGAATTCTTATCATTACAACTACGGTATGGGGGCATAAAAATATATTTGGGGCAATAACTCAACGTTTGTTTCACAAGCTTCGAAGCTTATAGTTCGAAACGAGCTGGAAAGGATTCGAACCAAATTACCATTCACTATTTCCCTTCTGAACATTTTCTCTCCTCTTTGTGTCCCTTAATTTTATCTCCGCCGCGTGTGACTACGACTTCGATTCCTTCACGTCTCCCGCAGGCGGAATCGGAGGCGGCAAGGGGCGCCTTTGTCCGTTTCGCAAGAGTTGGGCCACCTGGCGTCTCCTCGAGAGCTGACATTAAAATAATAATAAACGACAAGAAAATATCCCGTTATGAGCCGAGACGGAAAGGGGAGGGAGGGAGGCCGTCGATTGCAGGTGTATCGCAGGTAGCTGGGGCCCGAGGCTCGTTATTTATCTCAATGCAGCCGAGGGCCCACTGCTCAGTATTGCAACGCCGCCCGCCGTGACGCAGAGGGAATACATGCACGGAGGAAGTGACGTAATGTGCGGGTCCGTTACGCCCTCCCACGACTCTGTTGGCCACTAAACGCTGACCTAGAATTAGATAATTCATGGAATAAGAATACGAGTAAAATGCGTTTATAGGGAGAAACTGACAAGATCTGTGACCAAAAAAAAAAAAACGAAATGTGTTAACTGAACCTTTCATTCAGTGTTTACCTACGATGAGTATTATTTATGTAAACATGCTTATGGATTATCATTTTCTGTCTTCCCTTGCTCACATCACTTGCGCTTTATTTCTCATTTGATAGTAACCCATTAATTTTACCTGATCGTCATGCATTACGTTTTCCGAAAGACAGTCTGTATAATAAAGCAATTTCCTGTCATCATTAGCGAGGTTTTTAGACAGAGTTTGAAGGGTACTGATTAGATGGATTTAGGCAGTCTGTACTTTGTAGGCAATCGATTCCACGGCACGATGTCTGAGGGGAATGTGTACATGTGCCCGTTTAAGTTTCGATTTTTTGTTTATTTATGTTCTTGACTAAAGAACAACAGCGAAGCTTAGAGTTTAATTTTTTGTATAACGTTCTTATTATTAGTACTTAAGGGATCATGACAGTGGTTTTATTTTGTCGTGTAACCTTCCACTTCCGTTGCAGGGTTCATCGGGTGTATGTCGACCTTCAGCGTGGACGGGGAGGTGCAGCCGCTCAACTCCACGGGCTCCCTGCTGGAGGCGGTGGCCCGCGGTGTGGCTCTCGTGCAGGACTGCACCGGCGCAGACCTGGGCACAACAGCCTCCACGGACCCCCTCTCCATCGGCATAACACTCGTCATCGTGTTCTTCGTGCTGCTGCTGGTCGCGATCCTCGTCTCCTTCATCGTGTACCGCGTGCGGCGGCAGCGGCGGGAGAAGGGTGGCGTCCACGTCAAGCAGAACGGCTCGGCCCTCCTGGCCAACACCTCCTCGGACTCCGGTCGGTCGCCGCAGGACTCGGGCTACGTGGAAAGCGCCGAGATGACGGACGACGTGCTTCGGTCCCACCTCACGCAGGAGATGGCCACCAAGAAGTACAAGGAGCGCGACCACGAGCGGCCGCAGCGCCCGGACATTATCGAGCGCGAAGTGATGAACAAATCCCCGGGCGTGCCCCTTCGCGTGGACGAGTCGCAGCTCCAGGACCGCGACGCCATGGCGGGCATGGGCCACATTCCCGACTCCGAGGCGCCAGAGCACTACGACCTGGAGAACGCCTCGTCCATCGCGCCCTCGGACATTGACATCGTCTACCACTACAAGGGCTACAGGGACGGCAACGTACGCAAGTACAAGACCAACCCGCACGTGCCGGGCTACCACAAGCACAACCACCGCCACTCGCCGCACAACTTCCCCAACACGCCGCACCGCGAGAGTCCTCGCAATCTCATGCGGCAGAGTCCGAATCCCGTTGCGCCCCGAGAGTCGCCCTCCGTGCTCAAGATGCAGTCTACGCCCCTCGCGCGCCTCTCACCGTCCTCGGAGCTGTCGCAGCAGACTCCGCGAATCCTCACGCTGCAGGACATCAGCGGCAAGCCCCTGCAGACGGCGCTGCTGGCCACCTCGCAGGGACCAGGCGTGAAGGACGTTATGTCGACCAGCGAGCGCTCCCTCAACTCGCCTGTGTCGCACTTGTCGCAGTCGTCCGGGTCGATGCACGCGTCGTCCCAGTCGACCAAGAAGAAGAAGCACGACAGCAGCGTGAGCCTGGGCCTCACGGCGGAGGAGATCGAGCGCCTCAACACCCGGCCTCGGAACTCCTCGCTGGTCTCTACTCTTGACGCTGTCTCCTCCTCCAGCGAGGACAATCAGCGCAAGGACAAGCTTGCAGAGCTCCTAGAGACGAACACGGAGCTCCTGGAACCTCCAGATTCCTCCACGGACGAGTCTGGGAATGACTCGTTCACCTGCTCGGAGTTCGAGTACGAGAACAACTATGAGAAGGTGACGCGAGACTTCGGGCCGGGCAACATGATTTTCAGCAAGCTCGCGGAAGTAGACAACGAGAACGAGCATGATAACGAGTCTGCTAAAAATTACGACGGCTTTGATTCTTTTCGCGGCTCGCTCAGCACCCTGGTGGCATCAGACGACGACCTGAGCAACATGAGCTCGTACAAGCCACCCAACGGGTCCACGTTCGGCTGGGACTACCTGCTCAACTGGGGCCCCAACTTCGAGAGCCTAGTTGGCGTGTTCAAGGACATCGCCGAACTACCGGACAATACCACCAACGGCCGAGTGAGCGCTCGGGGCACCCCCAAACCCAACGAGGAATACGTATAGCGGCAGCTACCGCTGAGCGAGGACGATATTTAGCAGCCGCCAAAGCCTATAATTTATAGGGTGTAAGGAATTCAGCAGGTCTGCGCCCCGTGACCCGTGCTCAGTCGCAATATTTGTGGCGCGGCTCCAACGCCCACCGTGGAGGGCGAGGGCCGAGAACACGGGATGGAGCGAGACCGGGAGGCCAGAAGGGCGGAGTCTCCTGCAGGAGCGAGTGCCCGCATGTGCCTCCCAACCTGTGACTCTGGCATTATGTCTCGTGACGGTGGACTCAAATTACGCTTCTAGTTTCTACATGTGTGACTCGACCACTGTGAGATGTCATTGCCGAGGACGCTATATACTTTAATCATTTTATTTCATTTTTTATATTTCTGCTCCGGCTATCGTTTTTTCATATAGTAAAGAGAAGGAAAATTGAGGAAAGAGACAGTGCAGACATGTGGCCCGATAAACGCAGTTGAAGTGACTATACCTTCTGTTCCAAGAGCCAATAGTTGAAGCGTGTGACACTGTGACAAGTGGATTGGTCAGTGGCAGAATCCAAGAACCGAGTTACTCATTATTTCATTTCGCTAATTAAGCATCACATGTTTCCCCCGTGGC
>NC_061848.1:14592498-14597498 GCF_019202785.1 Penaeus chinensis
AGACATGGCAGACAGAAAAACAGACACACAGACAAACAAACAGGGAAAAGGGGAGAAGAGAAAGAGCCAGAGAGAGGGAGAGGGAGTGAGGGCGTGGAGGAGGAGGAGGAGCGCGGGGACTACCGAGTGGCTGTCAGGCGCCAGTGCCATTCACAAATTCCTCCGACCATCCTCGCGGGTCATGTGCCTTCCTCGCATAGAAGTCATACACTCTTTTACGCAAAGATGTCATGACTTCCACAAACACGCTTACGTCGCGGATGCACACATACAGACACGCATTCGAGACACACACATATACATTATAGAATACACATACACACGTCATAAAAGAAACACACAGACATACACATCTGCTCGCTTCAGTGCGTATTGTCGAATCAGCCATCCCTTGCATGCACAGTGGTCATTCATGCATATAATATTTTGCAGACCACACATATCGAAGTCTTTTCCTCCATCTTCCGCGCCGAGTTATAAATGTCTGTTGTAGATGAAATAATGAAATGATATCAAGGTTAGGAGAACAGTTAGAATGTTGTGTATGCAGCTTACGATTAAGATAAATAAATGACGTGTTTTTTTTTTTTTTTTCTCTTTTTTAAACAGTATAAAGATAATATCAATGAAACGCGTCATCAAACTCTTTATTCAAATCACAGACGATTAACTGAATAATCCCAACCTACGCGAGAAAAAAAAAAATCAACCTTTTATCCAAGCGGAGACATCCTTCCTCTCAAAACCCGAAAGAACAACGGAAGCGAAGAAAGTAAATAACACAAGCCCTTCCGAAAGAGCGTTTAGGTCAGCCTGAGAGCCCGGACACGCGGAGGTCAAGATCTAAACATTCCGGAAGAGCGTTTAGGTCAGCCTGAGAGCCCGGACACGCGGAGGTCAAGATCTAAACATTCCGGAAGAGCGTTTAGGTCAGCCTGAGAGCCCGGACACGCGGAGGTCAAGATCTAAACATTGCTAATGGTTTCCGGAGGGTGTTAAGCGGGGGACAGACAGGCGTCATGGACATAGCCTTCGGGGATTCGCGATGAATAGATATTTCTGGGACGCGAGGCTCGGGTGCTAACGAACTCTTTTTCTTCGTTTTTTTTAAGATTTTTTTTGCTGGTTTGATTATTTCGTTTATTCATTGGTTTATTGTCGTTATTGTTATCATCATTAGCTTTGTTGTTTTTTATCAATACAATCATTATCATTATTGTTATGATCACTATCCTCTATTGTTATTATCATTATTACCATTACCATCATTACTATTATTGTCATTGTTATCATTATTATTATATTATTATTACTATTATTATTATCATTATTATTATCATTATTATTATTATTATTATTATTATTATTATTATTATTATTATTATTATTATTGTTATTATTATTATTATTATTATTATTATTATTATTATTATTATTATTATCATTATTATTATTATCAATATTACAATCATTACAACTATTATTATTATTATTATTATTACTATCATTATTATCATTATCATTATTATCATTATCGTTACTATTATTATTATTGTTGTAATTATGATTATTATAATTTTCATATTATTATTATTATTATTATTATCATTATTATCATTACTATTATTATTATTATCATTATTATTATCATTATCATCATTATCATCATTATCATCATCATCATCATCATCATCATCATCATCATCATCATCATCATCATCATCATCATTATCATTATCATTATCATTATTATTATTATTATTATTATCATTATTACTATTATTGTCATAATTATTTTCATCATCATTATCATTATCATCATTAATGTAATTTTCATTATTATTATTATTAAAATTATTACTATTATTACAGTTATTATTATCATTATTATTATTATTATTATTATTATTATTATTATTATTATTATTATTTTCATCATCATTATTATTATCATTAATAATGTAATTTTCATTATTACTATTATTATCCTTACTGTTATTATTATTACTATTATCATTATTATTATTATTATTTATTTTTTCACGCTTTGGGTCTGGCTGTTCTTATTGCCGGGTTCTATGCTGATAGGCGGGCCATAACAAATGACCATGGTCTACCAGCATTTTCTTTCTCAAATCTCCAGTACTTTTCGCAAAATCCTGGCAGTTCCCAACAATGCAGTCTTTTGAAGTACTCCTTAGGTGTAGTGAATCCCAAGCTTTTCAACCCACTTCCCAAATCCTTTGGTCACAGATCCCAGAGCTCCAATAGCAACAGGGGCAACTTTTTATTTATCTTTTCAGATCTTGATACTTTTCTATTTTTTTTCTCCTCTGCCACGTTCGCATCCGCGGGTACTGTTATGTCAATGACAATTGGCGTATGTTCCTTCTTTTCTACCAAGACTAAATCTGGCCTTCTTGCTTCTATCACATTATCACACTGGATATTTGCATCCCATAACAACTTTACATCATCACTCACCACAACTCCTTCAGGGGCATGCTCATACCATTTCTCACTGCATTCCAGTCCTCTTTTCTTGCATATAACCCAATGGATCTTTCTCGCTACATTATCATGACGCCTCTTGTACTCCTTTTGGGCTAACATCCCACATGCACTTACAATGTGTTGAATACTTTCACCTGCTTGGCCGTTTTATCAATGTGATACTTCACATAATTTGTCCTGATCGATTGTTCTTGTGCGGCACAAAACAAGGCTTCTGTACCAACCTTCAAATCGCATTTTGACAACCATCCCCAAATCTTCTCCTTGTCTACATCATCTGTTAAGTCTCTGACGAACTGTCCATGCATTATCTTTCCAGTCCACCTATATTTCGCTTCGTTTTCACTTCTTGTCTTCAGATCTCTAACCTCCTCCAGTTCTCTTGCATTTAATTCCTCGAATTTTGCTACATCCTTTAACAGTTTCTATTTAGATTTGGACACGTACACTTTCAAACTACTCTCCTCATCTTTGACACATCGTTCTATACTTATAAGACCTCTTCCCCCATCTCTTCTTTTCACATACAGCCTGTCAACATCACTCTTCGGATGGAAAGCTCCATACATTGTCATTGTCTTCCTTGTCTGTCTGTCTAAATCTTTAAGCTCGTTTTCTCTTAATTGTATTATTCCCGATCCATTCCGGAATATGGCCACTGCCCATGTGTTGATCGCTGACACCTTATTTTTTCCCATTCATCTATGATCTTAGTACCAGCCTTAACCTTCTTTTGTATTCCTTTCCAATTGTATATTTCATTTCAGCTTCTTTGATTTTATCTTATTCCACAATACCTAGATAAGTGTAACCTTCCTCCTGAACCCCTTTCATTGTTTGTCGATCAGCTAGCTTAATTCCTTCACTTCTAACAATCTTCCCTCGTTTCAATGTCAAAACGCCGCACTTTTTCATCCCCAATTCCATACCAATATCATTGCTGAACATGTGACCGGTTCTAACTAGCACACTCATCTGATCTTCAGTCTTGGCATATAGCTTCAGGTCGTCCATAAACAATAAATGGTTGACCTTGTATTCCTTCTTTCCCCATTCATAAGCCGCTGTCACTTTCCGTAATATCAGTGACAATGGTATTATACTAAGGACAAATAATAGTGGCGATAGACTATCTCCCTGGAAAATCCCCCTCCTCACAAAACCTCTCCAAGATCCTCCCCGTTGGATGTCAGTGATATCTTCCACTGTTTCATGCTTCTTCCAAGAAAGTTCCTTACATTCTCCGCTCTTCCAAACATCTCCATACATTCGCTTATCCAACTATGCGGGACCAGATCATAGGCTTTTCGGTAATCTATCCAAGACATGGACAGATTCGTAAGCCTTTTCTTACAATCTCTGAGTATGGTTCTGTCTATAAGCAGTTGATCTTTGGTACCCCTACTTCTTCGCCTACATCCTTTCTGTTCATCCGGTAATATATTGCTCTGTTCTAAATATTGGTACATTTCATCTGCTACAATGCCCGTCAAAAGTTTCCACTTTAATGGAAGGCAGGTAATAGGTCGATAATTATCAACCGCTGTGCCTTTCTGTGGATCTTTTTGACATAGCACTGTTCGACCATGTGTTGTCCATTGAAGGACCTCCTCTTCTGTTAACATACCATCAAGTTGGGATGCGATTCTTTCATGAAGAGCGGTGAAGTGTTTTAGCCAATATCCCTGTCCTCCATCTGGTCCTGGTGCTTTCCAATTCGGAAGTTTCCTACTTTGCTTTTTAACTTTCTCTGTGCTAGTTTTCACCGTGTCTTGCGTGTGTTTTATATCACGATCTATTTCTTTCTTCAACTCTTTCAGCCATACAGCAGTTCTATTGTGCTCCTTCTCCACACTCCAAATGTCACCCCAGAATTTTGTTCACTCTTCCGCATTCGGTATCTCGTTTGAACAATTAGAACTTTTGTTAAGTTCGTCATAGAACTTCTTTTGATTCAAACCAAACATCCTATTTTGCCTAAACTGTTCAATCCTGTCTTCATATCTCTTCAGATTACCACTTTTTGCCGCCATTCTTTGTTTTAATTCTTCTATGGCAGTTTTTATCCCCTTTCAGTTCACCCTGTACTTTTCATTTAGATTTTCTGTGTCTTCTTCGCACCTAATTGTCCTTTCAGCCCTCTTTCCAGCAAATTAACATCATGTCTCAATTTCCTTATATCACCCTTTATTCTCCGTTTCCACCTCGGTTCATTTCGTTTCTGTTGAACACCTGTTTTCAACCCAAATTTCTCTGGAACCCATACACTCCCAGCTATGATCAGATTGTTTGTTTCTGTTATGTTCCTGCACTTCATGTACTCTATTGCTTCATTTACTTTGTCAACCTGAATTTTGAGAGCGTTTCTATCTAACTTTTTGAACATGATTCCATCACTTTTCTTTCCTTCTACTAGTATCACTTTTTTGTTTCATCACTTGCTTCTGTCAATCCCTCCTCTGTTTCTACATCATTTTCCTCCCCAT
>NC_061848.1:14609998-14619998 GCF_019202785.1 Penaeus chinensis
ACCATTTTATTTATTTATAACGTGATTTAATCTCACTTACATCATTTGTGTATGTGTTTGCTTTTATTTTCGTTATTTAATTTTGGTGAGACTGACTCTACTGGAAATCTGTGGTCAGTTGTAGAGTGGAAGACAGTAATAGGCATCTTATCCTGTGAAAAGTCGTAGTGGTGTTCAGTGCTTCGTTCAGTATATTACTTCCTGATTGTTATAGCACTAATAGCAGTAACGGTATCATTGTTATTTTTATTATTATTATTATTACTATCATCATCATTATCATTATTATTATTATTATCATTATTATTATTATTACTACTAATACTACAACTACTACTATGACTAATACTTTTATTGTTATCATTATTATTATTACTATCATCATCATCATTGTTCTTATCATTATTATTGCCACTATCATTATTATTATTATTATTGTTATTATTATTATTATTATTATTATTATCATTATTACCGTTATTATCATTATTATTGCTAGTATTATCATTATTATTATTAACATTATTATTATTTTGTTTTCCTGTTGTTGTATATTTATAATCATTATCAACATTATGAATATCATTATCAACATTATGAATATCATTATTTTTATCATTATCATTATTGTTATTATTTTCATTATCATTATTATTATCATTATCATTGTCGGTTTTATTATTATCATTATTATCATTATCATTATTATTATTGATATTATTATTATCATATTCATTATTGTTATTAATGTTATTGTTATTATTACCATTCTTATGATTATTGTTATCGTTTTCGTTACTGTTATCTTATTATCATTATCATTATCATTATTATTATCATCAATATTATTATTATTATTTTTATTATTATTATTATAAATATTATCATTACATTGTGTCACTATTATGATGCAATGTGCAATTGATTATGATCCTTATCATTATCATCATTATCATTATTATCAAAATTATATTTATCATTATCATCATCATCATTACTATCATAATTATGTTTATCATTATCATCATTACCTTTTTCACTAATATTATTGTCACAATTATCATTATTGATTTTTCAAGTATTTTAGATATTCTCATTCGCAAATGGCCTCGGGACACATGCGTGCAACGACATTTTGAAAATATTTGAAACATTCTTCGTTTTTTTCTCTCTCTTAATTCTTGGCCAAGCCCTTGTCCCTCTGCACCCCTCCCTCAAGGACAATTGATTGATTATTTAAATTCATATGCCGCATATGAGGTCATTAGTGGCTTATTAAAAGGAATATATGGACGCCCTTTCTAATGCCAGAACTGGAGACACTTGGCAACTTCACACTTAGCCTCGAGGCCGGAGCTGCGGGATATGCCAGCGACCACCAGAAGTTTATTGTTGGTACATTTTAGGGGGATAATATTTAGAGCAAAATATTTGAGTATTATCAAATATCTGGAGAGTTATAGATGTATGAAGTGGTGAATGGAAAGAATTTCAAATATCATGAGTCGTAATTAAAATGCGGCTGCAGTCGTTTTTCAGAATCTTTTAATATTGTTTCGTAGTTTTCATTTTTGTTTGGCCTAAAGGTGAACGGGTCCTTTAAAGAAAGTAAAACATTGGCAACTAAAGTGAACAGAGATTAAAGAAATATCAAGTTGCATTCGTATCATATAATTGTTTTATGGTTGTGAAAGAGGGGTACGGAGTAATTGGATGAAGGATAGAAAAAGGAAGACTCCGGTAACGATGGCGAAGAGAGAGAGAAAAAAAAAAAATAATATGATAAAGAATAGAACAATGGATGTTGAGATGAAAATTTATAATAGTCACCTGTATCTCACATCTCTCCATAGAAAACTCGGGTTAGAGGGGAAACTGAAGAAATATTTAAGGTTTTTGTCAGTCGTATAATCACCTGATAAAAACTAACCACTAAACTACCCCACAAGATCTTTATTCCTAAGACTTATTTATTATCAACATTATCAGTGATTACTATAATGTTGCTGAAATCACATTATCCCAAATGAAGAAAGGAGGGGGCAGTGGCGGATTTAGGGGGACGCAACCCCCTCATTTGATATACTGACGGAGGAACCTCATGGGCTTCATTGTTCTCGGATCATCCAAAAAAGGAAACATATAATCGGCAATTATCATTCTTACTGTCAAATCATTATAAAACGAATTATTATAGACCATAGAATCTTTCTCTGTCGAGGTAGTGGCAGGGTATATAAAGTAGCATGGCTAAAACTTTCCATAAACAATTTTCAAACCACTCAAAGTGAGCATGACCTACGGTGTAAACTAAATTTATTTCCTACAGTAATACAGTGATGGTACAATATCAATTCATTACCGAAGGTTTATAAGCGCCCCCCTTTATCAATTGCCTCCCATTCAGAATAGTTCTGGACCCGCCCCTGGGCGGGGGGGCACAAATCTTCTAGGGAAAGGGAGACAAAAAACAGCAAGAGAGCATAGAGGGCCCACGCCGCAAAAGGAAGGGCTGGCGCAAGGGCGAGATAGTTCTTATATACGGTAATAATCTTGAGTAGAAAGCGAGCAAGGGAAGAAGCTGCAGAGGTCCATGAAACAACAACAAATGTTTTGTGCTTGGCAGGTTTTCCCCGAAGAACACGGTGTAGTGATCCCTGCAACAGTTCACCGAGATTCACTTTGGCCCTTGAGCATAACCGTGTGCATGACTGGTTGGATATGGATAGAGTTAGAAATTGATTTGCGATTGTTTTTATTGACGAAACTTTCCCTTAAAGTTAAGATGTAAAAATTACATGCAATAAGTGCTGTAAGGGTCCATCATATAATCAGTCTGCATCGCTTGTGTAGTTTCGCTATATGGTGACCGTTGTTTCTTTGGGGATACGGGGTTGACTCATGGACAGATTCCCCCTATCTTGGGGATGATAACATCTCTTAATGCTTATTCAGCAAATACTACTCAATCTGAATCCGGATAAGGATAAATCCGATATGCGAAGCTGAGTCTCGCCCGGGCTATGCCCATGAGGGGAGCCCGGCCTGTGTCGACTTAAACCGATTCGCTAACGTGTGTCAGCAGGTGCTGACTCGGTTGAGCTTTGTCCTTACCCGCCGTGGTGCCCAGCCACAGCAGTAACCTCCAGGCGATAATTGCAACTTCTCGCGCCTGGGCGGGGCGCGAATCGCCGACCCCTCGGATGAGAGGCAGACACGTTACCACTGTACTAGCCCAGAGGCTTCTGAATCCGGGAATGAGGTTGTTCATATGATCAAAACTCAACTGCTTCGTAAGAAAAGACACATAAAGAAGACGTACGAAGAAAGATAAAGGAAGGTAACTATAAAACCAATTTTTTAAAGGATGGTGGTTATATACCACACTCAAAATGTCTATAGTCCAGGGATTTTGCTGAATGTAACAGTAGCCTTTTCACCTCCGAACTAGGTACTGGTAATATTTTAGGAGATCCTTGGTCCGGAACCTGAGGACGTCGAAATATACCCCACGTCACTCTAAATAGCTGAATGAACAATGTCGGAATCATGCAGGATCTGACTACGTTTAATCAGGGATCTATAGAGATGTTATTTTCCATCTGATCAAAACTCGTCTTTGTTAAGTCCAGGCGAATCTAGTTGTCTTGGAGTTTCAGGGTCTTCATTCTGTGTTCCTTACCTGTTTCCCTGTTCGTATGGATGCTCTGCCTTCCCATTTACTCCTGTATTTGCTCTTCTGTTTTCCCTGGTCCACCCAAATCAGACATCCTGCCTTCGGTCCTCCTTACGCATCTCTCTAATCTCTCCTCCAATACCCATATGTGTGTCTATACAGCCGGCTCCAAATCCACCTCAGAGACTGGTTTTGCTGGTTAGTTGCATATATATATGCATATGTATGTATATGTGTGTACACACACACACACACACACACACACACACACACACACACACACACATATATATATATATATATATATATATATATATATATATGATGTATATGATATATAATATATATATATATATTCATATACATATGAATGTATGTTTGTGTGTGTTTGTATATATATATATCATATATATGGTATATATATGGTATATATATATATATATATATATGTATATACATATATTGTGTATGTATATATATATATATATATATATATATATATATATATATATATATGTGTGTGTGTGTGTGTGTGTATGTGCGTGTGTAATTACACATTTTTCTTATTCCAATCAACTTAGTATGAGGATAGAAAGGGTCCTTGTGGATTTCAATCTGTTTTTTATTGTCTGAGAACACTCACCATACACAGTTGCGCGCAGGGGTTTAGTACCCCTTCAGAAATCCAAAGAAATCTCGCAGCACTAGAAAGTTGTAGCTATGAAAAAGTAAGTAGAAAAATATTTCGCTAGAGATGACAACAAAAGGTACTCTCTCTTGCAACATTATTACAAATAACATTTTTTGATTAATCTACAACATGATTGTTATACATTCCGAACACATAGTTTGCACAGCAAGGGGGGGGGGGGGGGGTATTTATTTATATATATTTTTTCTTTTCCTCTACAGGTAAACATTGTGGCGATGACGTTCACGATTGCTAGAGAAATCTCCTTTTCTCAATTTATGAAAATGTGAGGCATATGTTTGCTTTTTTACTCATTAATTTGCGACACATTGTTATACCCTAAGATATACATATATATAAGAAAAAGAACATACAATATAGTTTTTTTCGTTACATCTTTTAATAATTTTCGTTTTCCGTTTTCTTTTACACAAATCGTTTTCTGTTCTCATTAAATTGAAAGCCATATAGTAACGTTTTCTATGGAAGATTTTCACGTGCGGAGAGATTCACAAACCTCTTTTCTTTTATTTGTTTTACCCCCTCTCGTGCAGTATTATTAGTGTCGCAGGTTAAATGTCCGTTAAAACGTCAATATTACTAGCAAACCACACGAACGAAGAGAGAGAAAATAAACAATAAACCAATGGAGCTTCAACATTAACAGCTGAGTTTTTTCAAAGCCTTTTTATTATTTCTGGCGGTCACTCCATCTTTTATTTTAACGATTTTTTTTTTAATCGAATCAGTTATAAATTCTAGATTTCTACGTCGATCCCCCCCAAATTTGCAAAGGTTATTTTAAAAAATACTGTTCTCTGAATATACAAGTACTCCGTGTTATTGCCACGTGTATAAAATCCTTGACAAAGCGGTAAAAATGTCAAATGACTCCAAATCGATCTTTCGCGTTTTTCCCTTACGAACTCCTAGTACCTCACCGATATTTATTTGCAATTTTCTACACATAAGTTCTCACTAACACATAAAAACAAGACCGTAAATTGTTTGCATTCAGAGTGGTTTTTCTTCGCTTCGTTTACTTCCATTCTTCATCCCTTGCGAGAGGGAAAACAACGGTCGTCGACTCTGCATCCTCACTCTGACGTCATCACACTTGAGTAAAGCCGAGCGGTGCCATACGACACGTCCGAGTGGCACCGCGAGTCAAGCGAGGTATTCCTGACACAGGCTCGAGAAAATTAACAAATCTACACCGATAACAACAGCAGGACTGCCCCAAAGGTGGTCTCTGACAGTTTATTTTTTAAGAGAGTAGCTTTTCCGTCCGGTCACCAGATGGCACTCGCGGCTGTTAGATGCCTTTACTTCATGGTGTTTTTTTTTTTTTTTGTTTTTTTTGTTTTTTCTTTTAGCAATGATGATATATTCTCTTCCTTCAGACCGCAAATATAATATCCATACCATTGGAAACTATAATTTGCCCGGTTCTCAGACGGATAGCCACTGCCTTTTTATATTATATTTTTTAAACCTTTTTTTGTTTATTTTTCTTTAATATCCAGCGAAACAGATATACACGAACATACCTGCATTACGAAAGTGTGGCTTCAGGCGACTCGTAAAGGCAGCAGGCCCTCCCATGCACGAGCCAGCGAAGGAAACCTGCCACAAACGCACAGACATGCACACATACACACACTAATGCGCACACACACCCGTCCCGCACACGAACGACCCCCCCCCCCCCCCCTACCTGCATACACACTCAGAGTCACAAACATAATTCTTATAGCCATACATTTGTCCCCATGATCACAAGCCTTTACAGCTATATGCCTCCAGAAGCACAGAACATGTCAAATACCTGAGGGGCAGTGTTTGCAGGGCCGGCAATTGCACCTTTTCAATGGAAAATATCAACACGGCAACGCGTCTTGTTTTGTAATGAATTTAGTATTATTATCAACAGTCAAGCCGCATTTGCAGCCGTAAAATCCCTGACCCAGTCCCCTTGGCTTGAGGCTTTATCCTGAGCTCCCTGCGCCTAATCCGAATCAAGATACTCCGTTTGAAATTTCACAGAACCTCTAAGCTCCCAAGAAAAGAAAATGGTAATATGATAAGTGCGGCATGTTATAATTTCATGTTTGTATCCTTATCCCGAGAGCGTTGGCCATGGCGCCCGACCTTAAAAGTGCCTTTGACGGCCCTGTGAACACTTCCAACGGTAACACAAAAATAAAAGAACACAGGTTGCCGCCTCAGGCCCTACGGACAGGAAAAGAGCCAGGCACCGTCGGAAAGTGACAGTGTACAAATGATTAGAATATCACACAGCACTACGGAAATAGTTCTTTTTTTGTTTATTTTTTTTAACATTGTTGCAGTTATATTGGTTTCTGCTCCGTTTCCTTAGGCTTTTATAAGGGCAAAATGGAATTGCATTTCTGCTCCTCTCTCTACCATGAACCAGCGGCATCTTGAAGGAGGAGCGCCGAGCTCCTTCATCACACGTTTTTCTCCCGGGACTTCCCAATCGAGGTCAGAAAGGAACATTCGGAGACTGAGACCAGCAGTGGCGTGGTCCTTTGTGTTCCCCGGTTGGCGAGGCACTCCGACTTGATCAAAGACTTCGAGAAAGACTGCGATCTCCACAAAGGTTCTCCAAAGACGCATTGTTCGCCGTGCCCGAAGGACCTTGCCTCCTCCGGCCCTCCCAAGTTCGTTGGAGTTGAGAGATCCTCCGGATTGCGATGAAGTCCATCCGCGAGGTGAGAGGCACTGCTGGCGTCCGTCGTGCTTGGCAACACTGGGGATCTTGGCTGCATCTCTGGCACTGGAGCGTAGAGTAAAGGGGATCCTCCTGGCATGCCCGCTACACTATCTTGGCACTGGCTAGTCCTTGACACCGGAGAGAGGACTGGAGGTTCCTCAATCTCACCGCGCGGCGCTCGCTCTAGCAGCAAGAAGCAGGTGTGGTTTTCAACATGAGAATGCAAACAAGTCTATCCTTTCACTGAAGTTACTCTTTCGTAATCTTGTGTGAGCAGCATGCATATTATACGAGTATCTTCATCAGGCCGCTGGGCGCGACTTACAGAGTTCAACATGCATTATACACAGATATCTAAAGTGTACGAGGAAGGAAGAGTGTGTTCAGAGCGGCGGTCCGTCTGTCTTGCTGCCGGCCGCCGCGAGTACAGTCTCCATCAGTCAACATTACATCCACGAGAAAATGTAGCCCATCACATTATCTGAGTACTTAGGTTGCCACGAATATGTCACTTTGTTCAGATACGAATGAAAGAAACATCGAACAGTCTGTGTATGTTACCGAAAAAAAGATTGACACCACCCTTCTCACGCGTCCATCCCCCCCGTCCTGTTTTCCCATCCTGCGCTGCGCTATCACTCTGACGTCACCGGAGGAAGCCAGGGAAAAGGACCACGATGAAGAACTTCGTCACATCTCCGATTTTTTTTTAATGAACTGTTCTTTGTTCCTTGGGAGAAACGATGCTAACTGAATGACTTGAAAGTAATCCCTGAGTTTCTAAAACACTGGGAATAAACGAAACCTACGACCTACTAACGCGATTTTAACATATCCCCGAAAATCCATTTGTCAATAATGCCACGAATCCGAACCTTCGTTACCTCCTGGTTGGTGGACTGTTCGCAAATCTCACTGAACTAAGCACCAATCAATGAACTGAAGTGAACCGGCAGCTGCCCTCGGAAATAGTAACGCTTAACACATCTCTATGTCTATCAAGAGAAATCAGGAGAAAAATGTACGTGTATGTATACATATGCACACACACACACACATACCTGTATGAAGCATGCATAGTTGCGTGTTTTTATTTGCCTGTAAATGTGTGTGTGTGTGTGTGTGTGTGTGTGTGTGTGTGTGTGTGTGTGTGTGTGTGTGTGTGTGTGTTGTGTGTATGTTTGTGTGTGTGTGTGCGTGTGTGTGCGTGCGTGTGTGTACATACTATATACACAAACGCACCACGAAATCCTATCCCAACAACCAATCAAATGACTCAACCTCCGAGTGAAGTCGAACCCCGGCTGGTGAAAAGACATTAAGAAACAATGAAACTTCCAACAGAGGGAAGGAGGAGGGCGGTTTTCTTATCACGGCGAAAAAACTACATCTGCAAAACATACACTTATCTTCCGTTTAAAGGGAGAGTACAAAGAGATAACACGAGGAGGGTAACAAACATTATCCTTCGTTTTTTTTCTCTAGTTGCATACCAGATTGCAGAAAAAGGATAAGGGAATTTCAGTCGAAAGAATTGACGAGAGGTGCAATAGGATTAGTTGATATCAACTATTTTCAAAATCGCCGATCTTTTCCACTGTTCGTATCTAGACTGATTTAGAAATCGAAAAGAAATTCCTCACTCAGTTTGAAAGGTCGCACCATGTCCCACAGGCGAACAAGTTATTTTTTGACTGACCCATAACAAGTCTGTTCCAGTAGTGTTGTCCTTAAATAATACAGACCACTTCATAGCTTTAAAAACAGCTGGAGCAGACGCCTGTTGTTTGGTATAAAAGTTGAATTGTATGACTTTTTTTCTTTTATATATATATATTTATATATAATGTGTATATATACACGTATATATATATATATATATATATATATATATATATATATATATATATGTATGTGTATGTGTATATATATGTACATACATAAATATATATATGTATGTATATACATACATACACATAATACATAATTTATGTATATATATATACACACACAATGTACATATGTATTCTATATATTTGTGGACTGGTATATCCACAGGCAGTTCTACAGTAAAACCCTTTCCTTCCCATTTCGGATCAGCGTTTCTTCTCTTCCAAATTGACGGCATCGATTAATCTGATAAAAATCCCCCCAAGAAAGTTTCCCGAGAAATCCCCCAGGCGAAAAAATCCTCCCCCCTCCCTCCCTCCCTCCCCGTTGTAAGCGTAAAGTCACAGCAGAACTTTCCATCGGATTTATACACAAATTGATTTCAAAATGGCATGCGCTTCAGAATGTGAGTATACTGGGGGAACATTAGGATGTATGTAAAGATGTTCAGTCGCGGACAGAGTTCTCGTGAAACATATTTCGAATTTGCTCTCGAACAGCCAAAGAATGTGGCCCTTGTTGGTTAGAAGTGCTGTCGTCCGTGACTGTACATCGCTGCTTTCAGTTTATGAGTGAAAAGCGTGTATACGTCTGTGTGTGTGAACCTATGCGCGACCTTCTCTGTACATATATGTAGCTATGAAGGAGGTATCAGGAAGGGAAATGACTATGATGAGTGAGAAGAGCGGAAACGAAACAGTGACGAAATAGCATTATGTTGGCAAATCTAATGCCATTTCGCATGCGCTAAACCACAGAAGTATCCTAGTGTTAAAGGAATGACCAGAAATCGCGGTCATGCACAATAGTAAGAATGAAACCGTAACAGAGAAAGAGATTATACACCCGGTTTTTCCAAAGTAAGAAAAAAGCATATTGGTGATGCCATAATATTAGCAGTTTAAATCTATTTCTTTATATCAAGCAATGTTACGTTTTGGGATATGTTATGTATAGATGTGAAAGTTACAGTATAAATAGCCTGTTTCCATATTCTCTTTCGTGT
>NC_061848.1:14649998-14652498 GCF_019202785.1 Penaeus chinensis
GTATGTATGTAGAATGTAAGTATGTATGCAGTGCATGTACATAGTAAATCTTTAAGCTCGAAACCACGCCCCCTTCTTATCCCCGCCCGCAGCCCCTCACCTGGTCCAGCTTGAGCAGTTCTTCCGGGATGTCCGGCAGCTGGCCGAGGACCAGCGGCGGGTTCAGGTTAATTTCCCGGCCGAAGGACCTGACGACCTCCTCGCGGTTGTAGCGGTCGGCGAAGACACAGGAAGCAGGGACGAGTCCGTGTACCGTGTAGGAGATCCCTCGCACCATGATCCTGCGGGAGGAAGGTAATGTTATGCACCCTACATACATCCTACCGTGTCCATGATAACTGTGGAGGGAGTCCGAGAATAAGCGATGGGTAGGGCACCAAGGGCGCTAAGATGGGGAAAGATATTTAGGAAGGAAGGAAGAATAGTTTGGAGGATGAGAAGGGATCTGCGCTCTGCCCTTATCCGTCCTCGCGTGTTTCTTCTGCGGTTTTTTCCTTGTCTTCTCACTGGACCCGCTTTCCAGGGCGGGTCTGGTCTCGGAGGGGCGTCCGGGCGAGAGTTGCGGAGGAGGGAAGGCAGAAAACGGGGAAATAACAAAGGAGAAAAATATAGAAAAGCACTTTCTAAAGATAGTTCACACGAGTCTTAGATTCATACCCGAGCCTCGTTTAGTTTTCGCAAGCAAAAGCGTGACCACATGTGAACCGAATCGTCCTTTTTTTTAACTTTAATTCCACCGTGGTCAGTTGCGTGTCGCCGTCTCACGTCCAACTGTCAGCGTCTTAAATGTGGCCGTGTTTTTGAAAGGCTGAGGAGGAGGGACGCGGAGGCAGCCGTACCGTCGGGAGCGCTTTTCGAGTGGCAGCAGACAAGATCTTTAAGGGGAGAAAGACTTCGCCATTTCCTTTATCAGCGCGAAAAGGAAGAGGGTTTTTTTCAATACACTTATTGGTCAACAACGAGAGGCTAATGCAAAAACGGACTAATTTTGAAACAAAGGCTTCTCAACGGGAGGTGGAAGGGGAGTCAAGGCAAAGACTGATATTTAAAAAAAGTCGACAGGGAGAAGGGAGTGGGCAGGGGAGAATGCCATGAGGGACAGTCAGCAAACTGTTTTGTTCTTCTATCATACACGAGCTTCTGTTGTATAGCAGTGGCCACTAGTGCGACAAGCGTTTGCTGGTGAGATACTACTGTCAAAAAAGTGCAAATATGAAATGGGACATGTAGATTGTGTTCAAGGACAGTCTAACATTTGCTGGACTCGGGATGTTCACTCTTCTAGTGTCAAAAAACGGGAGATAGGGTAATGTTGCCATAAGCAAGAATCATAAGAATCAACAAACAAGCAAAAAAGACAGGTTAAAAATTCACGGAGTAATTCAAAAATTACATAGATGGTAAACGAATCTTTATTTCATGAGTTTTCTTCTGTTATAAAAATCATGCAAAAATCAGTATTCAGTATATAATTCATTTTATAATTAATCATTAGTCATGCAAATAAAGTGGTTAAAATATCTTTTTAAAAACTTTTAAAAAATAATCTTAACGTAAACAGATTAAACCTTAGCATTAAGAAAGACAAAACATATACTCTCTACCAGCAAGGTCAACACAAAACACACACGAAATAATGACAATATAGATAACAGCAAAATCCTTTTCAAAATTAACATCAGACTAGCTAGATTTTTGCTTCTACAGTGTGGCATACTTATATTATCGCAACAGAGAAATCACGGACACAAAAACCTCCACGGACGAATGTACATTACCACGAACAGCCCAAATACATACAATGATACATGACTTCTACAAAATGTTCGCATAATACCCGTACATATCTATCCTTGCACTTAAAGACGTCTATATGTGTGTGTGTGTGTGTGTGTGTGTGTGTGTGTGTGTGTGTGTGTGTGTGTGTGTGTGTGTGTGTGTGTGTGTGTGTGTGTGTGAGTGAGAGAGAGAGAGAGAGAGAGAGAGAGAGAGAGAGAGAGAGAGAGAGAGAGAGAGAGAGAGAGAGAGAGAGAGAGAGAGAGAGGCAGACAAACACACACACACACACACACACACACACACACACACATACATACAGACAAACAAACAGACAGAGACAGACCGATAGACAGACAGAGACAAAGACAGGGACAGAGACAGAGCCAGGCAGACAAACAGACAGACAGACAGTCAAACAAGGACAGAGATAGAGACAGAGAAAGACGAAGAATGAGAGGAGAAGATAGAGGGAAAAAAGACACAGAGACATATCTATCTTTGCAGCTTAAAGACGTGTGTGTATGAGTCAGAGAGAGAGAGAGAGAGAGAGAGAGATAGATAGATAGATAGATAGAGAGAGAGAGAGAGAGAGAGAGAGAGAGAGAGAGAGAGAGAGAGAGAGAGAGAGAGAGAGAGAGAGAGAGAGAGAGAGAGAGAGAGAGAAAGAGAGAGAGAGAGAAAGAGAGAGAGAGAGGGAGGGAGGGAGAGAGGAAGAGAGGGG
>NC_061848.1:14672498-14674998 GCF_019202785.1 Penaeus chinensis
AACGAGCCACATGTGGACGACTAATGTTAAAAAGGGGAAGGGGAGGCGAAGGAAGAACTTGATATAGATGCCCCATTGCGAAAGACAATTGCCTTGCTAATTATGAAATTCATTAGACGAGAGAACGTGTCCGGATCGTCGACGTCAGCACCAGTGACGCAAGCCCGTGACGCAGGGTTGCCGCAGGTGAGGCTCAGGTCAGACGCTGCTTTTGATTAGGTCGTGATGACTGACATTTCCCTCTTTTCTTTCTTTCCTTTTCTTCTTTCCCTCTCCCTCTATCTCTTTTATTCATCTCTCGTCTTTATTTATCTTCTCTATTTTCTCGTTATTCTTATACTGTCTTTTGTTTTTCTTTTCTTCTTCTCTCGTTTCTTTGGTTCTCGCTTTTCTTCCTTCTTCTTCTCTCGTCCCTTTTCTCTCTTTTTCTTCTTGTTACTTAAATCTGCATCTCAGATTTTTTACGGTTCTGGGTTTGTTAAATTGGCATCAATCAAAATTCTGACACGGATGCAGCCATTGATAACGATAACAGTGAAACTAAAACAGTACTACCATTTCTCCTTATTACTGTGCTTACTGTAATCATTAATGTAAAAGCTATTATCTTTATCGTGTTTCTTGTTGCTGTTATACTAATCATCATCATCATAATCCTCATCAACATCATCATCACGACAATCATTATAGCCAATGTCGTTTTTTCTGTTACTGTTATTCATATATCATATTGTATTACTGTTATCATTAGCATCTTTGATATTGCCTTTTCAGCTCCTTATTACCTTTATATTTGCCATATTTGTAATAATACTACCAATAATATCCTCATATTCACATTGGTATCACCATTGATGTTGTTATGATCATTAATAATATTAAAGCTGATATTATTATCGTCAACATAATACTTATGATAACTAACACTATCATCGCCAATTACTGTTAATTACTGTGGCCGTAAATAAGGAAAATAACGACAACAACAACAAAATATTAGTACGAAAATAATATTAACTTAATCAATGATAAGAGCAACAGTAGAAGTAGCAATAGTAACAGCAGTAGTAGTAGTCGGGCCATTAGCGGTAATAGTAGTGGTAGCAGAAACAGTAGTAGCAGTAGTGATAGAAAGAGTATGACGGCAATAGACATATTAATAATGATAGCATTTATAACGATAAGAGCAATAATAATAATAACGTTGAACATAATGATTCTACTCATAATAATGATGGTAATGATCATCATAATCATGATAAAAGAGATAATACCAATAGTGATGATATCAGAAAAAAACTAATACAATAATAATATTAGTAACAAATAACACATCAATAATAAAACACCAATAATAAGGAGTAGGAAAATAATAATAATGGTAATACTAACAACAACTACAACAACAATAATAATAATAATAATAATAATAATAATAATAATGATAATAATAATTATAATAATAATAATAATAATAATAACAATATTCATATAAAAAAACAATAATGATAACAACAAAAATAATAATAGATAATAATGGTAATACCAGCAACGATGATAATAATGATAACAACAATAATTATAATAATAATAATGATAATAATAATAATAATAATGATAATAATAATAACAAAATAATAAGAATAAGAACAAGAAAAATTATAATAATAAGAGTAAGAATAATATTAATAATATAAGGTTAATGGTAATAGAATTGATGATCATGATGATGATAATAATAATAATAATAATAACAATAACAATAATAATAATAATGATAATGATAATGATAATGATAATGATAATGATAATGATAATGATAATGATAATGATAATGATAATGATAATGATAATAACAATGATAATAATAATAATGATAATAGTAATAATAATAACAATAATAATAATGATAATAGTAATAATGACATGATTAATAATAATAATAATCTTTATTATCATTATCGTAATAATAATAGTTATTATTATTATGATAAAACTAATTATTATTATGAAAATAATAATAATTATTATTATCATAATAAAAATTAGCATTATCATCATTATCATTGTAATCCATGTCGTTATCAATATTATCATTATCATCATTATTATTATTATTATTATTATCATTATCATTTTTATCATTACTATTATCATTATCATCATCATTATAATAATAATAATGATAATAATAATAATAATAGTAGAATGATAATTAAAATGATGATGATGATAATAATATCAGTAATGATAATAGTTATTAATAAATTCTAACAATAATAATAGTGATAATAGAAAAACATCAACTAGAATAAGAATTTAATTATTTAATTATGATTATTATCAATATAATAATAATTTTTACAATGATAATAATAATTATTATTATTATCATTACCATTATTAATTATAACGACAGTGATGATAATGATGATGATAATGATTATGATGAGATATAATAGTAATAATAATAATAATAATAATAATAATAATAATAATA
>NC_061848.1:14692498-14694998 GCF_019202785.1 Penaeus chinensis
TTGTGTTGTTTTACCATAAATACATACATACATGATAACCCTAATTTCTACATACATACATTTATCCCTTCATTTTTATTTTTAATTATATATTTAATTTTTATATTTATATATATAGGGTTTTTTTAAAATTTCTTAAAAGGGTTTTTACACATTTAACCCTTACATAATTTTAATGTTTTTGTATTTTATATGTGTGGTGTGTGTGGTTTTTTTTGTCTTTATATAAATACACATTTATTTATATTTTTACAAATGCATAGATACATCTATATTCCCCAAAAATAAAACCCCCCACAAACCCACACAATAACACACACATATATACATAGTATTTTACCTTTTCCCCACACACACAAACACACACACACACGCAACCCCAACCCAAAACCCCAAACAAAAATATAAAAATATATTATTTTTTATTCTTTTTTATTATTTTGTGGTGTTGTTGTGTGTGAGTGTTTTGTGTGTGTGTGTGTTGTGTGTGGGGTGTGTGTGTGTGTGTGTTTATATTTTACGTATGTTTTCTGTGTGTGTTAAATTTTTGTTGGGTGTGTGTTTTGGGTTTTTATTTGATTAGATGTATTTTTATGCTATTTAATTTTTATATATATATATATATATTTCCCTTTTTATATATTTTTATAAATAAATTTTGGGATTTTTTTTTAAAAAACAAACACCCCCACACCAAACACATCCTAATACAACCCCTATATGTATATGTATGTATTAAAATTTGTTAAAATAAATATATATATAATATAAATTTTTATTAAAATATTTTTTTTATATATATAAAAAGATTAAATTTTATTTTTTAATTTAAAAAATATATAATTATATTTTTTTTATTATTAAAATATATATAAAATATTTTTTTTTTGATTTATTTTATATATATAAATATTATATTTTATGTATTATGTACATATATTTTTAAAAAATATAATAATTTAATATATTATATTTATTAAATAAATTGGTTTTTGTGTGTGTGTGTGTTTTGGGGTGTGTTATGGGGTTATTATATATATTTTTAAAATTAGATTATATTATAATTATATTAATATTCATATTTTTGGGTTATGTTTGGGGAAAAAATTTTTGTGGGGTGTTATAGTTTGGGGTGTGTGTGTGGTGTGTTGTGTGTGTGTTTTTTTGTGTGGGTGTGTGTGGTGTGTGTGGTATGTAGGTATGTATGTTGTATATAAAAAGTTTCGATATATAAATAAAGGGAAAGGAAAGGGCTTTCATTGTCCAATTTTCTATACACTCACAACCCCCGAAAACCCCCATTTGTGGTAAGTGTGCGTTTGTATGTGTTTTTTTGGAAATGGACCTTAAATGCAAAACCTTTAGGGCGCTTATGGAAATTAAAAGGGGCATGAGAAGCATCTTCTGGGCCCCCCCCCCTGTCCCGAATAATAAAGGGAACAAATGGGGCCCCTAAACACGCCTCCGAAGGGGAAAAATTTTTTGGGGAAAACAAATAAAAACAGCGATGTTACTGCCAAAGGGGGAAATTAACAAACCCCCAATGGGAAAACAAAACACAAAACGGTTTTTAAAACCGGGAAAAAACATAAATAAGTATTTGCAAAAGTATATAAGCCCTTATAGTACAAAAACGAAAAGCTGCATTTAAACGGAGGTTAGCTTGCTTGTGTGGTTTTGTTTTTAGTGTTGTGTGTGTGTTTTTGTGTTGTGTGTGTGTGTGTGTGTGTGTGTTTTTTTTTGGTTGGGATATCATTTTATATTATTTTATATTAATATATAAATATTTTTAAAAATATTATACACATAATAAAGTTTTTTTTGTAAGTTTTGTGAAAAGTTGTGAGGGGTTGTATGTGTATATGTATGTTGTGTGTGTGTGTTTATATTATTATATATATATGTATATATAATAATATTTTATGTTTTCATATAGGGTTTTTTTTGTTTTTGTGTTGTGTGTTTTTGTTTTTATGTGTGTGTGTGGTGGTGTGTGTATTATTTCACAAAAACACACCACGCACACCCAAAACCACACCCCACCTACCCCACCCCCACACACATTATTAAATATATATGTTTTAAAAATATTTTTATTTAAAATATATATATTTTATTTTAATGTGTGTTTTGTGTGGGGTGTGTTTTGTTGTGTGTGTGTGGGTTTTTTGGTTTTGTGTGGGTGTTGTGTGGGGGGGGGGTGTGTGTGTGTGTGGGGGTGTGGGTTTTGTTTGAAATTTTTTTGGGGTGTGTGTGTGTTTTGTGTGTGTGTGATGTTTTGTGTTTTATGTGTTTTGTGTTTGTGTTGTGTGTGTGTATGTGTGTGTGTGTTTGGTTTTTGTGTGTGTGTGTGTGTGTGTGTGTGTGTGTGTGTTATGTACATAATTACAGATTATAACATATTATGATATATTTTATACATATTTTATTTGTTATATAAACTGTTAAAAATGTGTGTTAAAAACACACACCACACACACACCACACAACCCCCACATTA
>NC_061848.1:14777498-14784998 GCF_019202785.1 Penaeus chinensis
CATTTGGCAGCAATGCATCTAAGGTTTTTACCAAAGGATTCAGTGACGGGGGTAAGGGTTTGACCGCAGTGTTTGATACGTAGAGTTGTCGTGTCGGACGGAATGAGCTTTGCGTATATAATCTGATTTATCAAGGATAACAACGTTATTACCTTTGTCGGCTTTGGTAATTAAAATATCCAAGTTCTGTTTAAGTGATTTGGTGCCCAAAAAAATATCGTCGGGGTAAGCCTCTGAAATCGTCAAATAAATCAAGAATCGGATTTAACATGGCACCTTCAAGGTAGCGTAGTTCTTCAATCAAGGATTTTTTTTTTTTTGTAATAAAACTATCTTTAATATGATCTTAAAAGTGAATAGTGCTGGGTTTGGAAGCAAACCATAAACCAAAACCTAAAAGCTCGGTTTCATAGCATGATAGGGAATAAGATAAATTTTCGACCAAGTCAGTGAGCGAAAATTTACACAACGCGCTACGCTAGCAAAGATTATTAAGTTTATTGCGGAGGGATCTTTGATGGCGTTCGCTTTCGAGGGACGATCTACGCGCTGCAATGGCTAAAGATCGTCAACAAACTGAGCTGGAGTGACTTCTCTGAGCATTCTAAGAGACATACGAACTTTAGAAATCGCATCATCGACATCTAATTTAGCGCAAACGCATGCTATCGTATAAACGGTGACGGTCACAACTAAGAAACGGAATGCCTAATCTAGAACTGTAAATATACTGGCCAAAGAATGGGGACTTACCTGCTCGTGTAAGCAGTCTTGCAGAAACTTGATCCTCGAAAGCGAACGTCATCAAAGATCCTCCGTAATAAACTTAATAATCTTTGCTCGCGTAGTGCGTGGTGTGTGTGTGTGTGTATATATATATATATATATATATATATATATATATATATATATATATATATTATATATATATATACACA
Organism: Penaeus chinensis; assembly: GCF_019202785.1. Taxonomy (NCBI): domain Eukaryota; kingdom Metazoa; phylum Arthropoda; class Malacostraca; order Decapoda; family Penaeidae; genus Penaeus; species Penaeus chinensis. The sequence goes on from NC_061848.1 coordinate 14,778,437, forward strand.
CACAAGTGTGTGTGTGTGTGTCTGTGTGTGTATTTTTCTCTCTCTTCTTATCATAATGTTCCTCGTAATTCTCTTATCTGCACATATCCCCTATTCTGCTTCCTTTTCTGTTCCACGGTTCCTTTATTCACAACATATCCTTCCTACCTCCGGCCCAGAATTTCAGAAAGGCGGGGAATCAGCGGCGGCGAAAAGGCGACTCTCCTCCCTAAAAGGACACTTTCGTTTCTTTGATTTGGACTAAAAGGACGATGCTCTATTCCCGATCCCGACTCACACAATACTTTTCTTATCCTGATTTTTACTTAAACAATACTTTTCCTTCTCTGATCCTGACTTAAATAGTACATTTGTGTCCCTGTTTTTGATTGCGACTCATAGGACACTTTTCTTTTCTCTTCGTGACCTTGACTTAATCAATAATTTTATTTCTTGTTTTTGACTTAAACAATTTTCTTTCCTGTTTTTGACTTAAACAATAATTTTCTTTCCTGTTTTTGACTTCAACAATAATTTTCTTTCCTGTTTTTGACTTAAACAATGATTTTTTTTCCTGTTTTTGACTTAAACAATAATTTTCTTTCCTGTTTTTGACTTCAACAATAATTTTCTTTCCTGTTTTTGACTTCAACAATAATTTTCTTTCCTGTTTTTGACTTCAACAATAATTTTCTTTCCTGTTTTTGACTTCAACAATAATTTTCTTTCCTGAATTTGATTTAAACAATAATTTTCTTTCCTGTTTTTGACTTCAACAATAATTTTCTTTCCTGTTTTTGACTTCAACAATAATTTTCTTTCCTGTTTTTGACTTCAACAATAATTTTCTTTCCTGTTTTTGACTTCAACAATAATTTTCTTTCCTGTTTTTGACTTCAACAATAATTTTCTTTCCTGTTTTTGACTTCAACAATAATTTTCTTTCCTGTTTTTGACTTCAACAATAATTTTCTTTCCTGTTTTTGACTTCAACAATAATTTTCTTTCCTGTTTTTGACTTCAACAATAATTTTCTTTCCTGTTTTTGACTTCAACAATAATTTTCTTTCCTGTTTTTGACTTCAACAATAATTTTCTTTCCTGTTTTTGACTTCAACAATAATTTTCTTTCCTGTTTTTGACTTAAACAATAATTTTCTTTCCTGTTTTTGACTTAAACAATAATTTTCTTTCCTGTTTTTGACTTAAACAATAATTTTCTTTCCTGTTTTTGACTTAAACAATAATTTTCTTTCCTGTTTTTGACTTCAACAATAATTTTCTTTCCTGTTTTTGACTTCAACAATAATTTTCTTTCCTGTTTTTGACTTCAACAATAATTTTCTTTCCTGTTTTTGACTTAAACAATAATTTTCTTTCCTGTTTTTGACTTCAACAATAATTTTCTTTCCTGTTTTTGACTTCAACAATAATTTTCTTTCCTGTTTTTGACTTCAACAATAATTTTCTTTCCTGTTTTTGACTTCAACAATAATTTTCTTTCCTGTTTTTGACTTCAACAATAATTTTCTTTCCTGTTTTTGACTTCAACAATAATTTTCTTTCCTGTTTTTGACTTCAACAATAATTTTCTTTCCTGTTTTTGACTTCAACAATAATTTTCTTTCCTGTTTTTGACTTCAACAATAATTTTCTTTCCTGTTTTTGACTTCAACAATAATTTTCTTTCCTGTTTTTGACTTAAACAATAATTTTCTTTCCTGTTTTTGACTTCAACAATAATTTTCTTTCCTGTTTTTGACTTCAACAATAATTTTCTTTCCTGTTTTTGACTTCAACAATAATTTTCTTTCCTGTTTTTGACTTCAACAATAATTTTCTTTCCTGTTTTTGACTTCAACAATAATTTTCTTTCCTGTTTTTGACTTCAACAATAATTTTCTTTCCTGTTTTTGACTTCAACAATAATTTTCTTTCCTGTTTTTGACTTCAACAATAATTTTCTTTCCTGTTTTTGACTTCAACAATAATTTTCTTTCCTGTTTTTGACTTCAACAATAATTTTCTTTCCTGTTTTTGACTTCAACAATAATTTTCTTTCCTGTTTTTGACTTCAACAATAATTTTCTTTCCTGTTTTTGACTTCAACAATAATTTTCTTTCCTGTTTTTGACTTCAACAATAATTTTCTTTCCTGTTTTTGACTTCAACAATAATTTTCTTTCCTGTTTTTGACTTCAACAATAATTTTCTTTCCTGTTTTTGACTTCAACAATAATTTTCTTTCCTGTTTTTGACTTCAACAATAATTTTCTTTCCTGTTTTTGACTTCAACAATAATTTTCTTTCCTGTTTTTGACTTCAACAATAATTTTCTTTCCTGTTTTTGACTTCAACAATAATTTTCTTTCCTGTTTTTGACTTCAACAATAATTTTCTTTCCTGTTTTTGACTTCAACAATAATTTTCTTTCCTGTTTTTGACTTCAACAATAATTTTCTTTCCTGTTTTTGACTTCAACAATAATTTTCTTTCCTGTTTTTGACTTCAACAATAATTTTCTTTCCTGTTTTTGACTTCAACAATAATTTTCTTTCCTGTTTTTGACTTCAACAATAATTTTCTTTCCTGTTTTTGACTTCAACAATAATTTTCTTTCCTGTTTTTGACTTCAACAATAATTTTCTTTCCTGTTTTTGACTTCAACAATAATTTTCTTTCCTGTTTTTGACTTCAACAATAATTTTCTTTCCTGTTTTTGACTTCAACAATAATTTTCTTTCCTGTTTTTGACTTCAACAATAATTTTCTTTCCTGTTTTTGACTTCAACAATAATTTTCTTTCCTGTTTTTGACTTCAACAATAATTTTCTTTCCTGTTTTTGACTTCAACAATAATTTTCTTTCCTGTTTTTGACTTCAACAATAATTTTCTTTCCTGTTTTTGACTTCAACAATAATTTTCTTTCCTGTTTTTGACTTCAACAATAATTTTCTTTCCTGTTTTTGACTTCAACAATAATTTTCTTTCCTGTTTTTGACTTCAACAATAATTTTCTTTCCTGTTTTTGACTTCAACAATAATTTTCTTTCCTGTTTTTGACTTCAACAATAATTTTCTTTCCTGTTTTTGACTTCAACAATAATTTTCTTTCCTGTTTTTGACTTCAACAATAATTTTCTTTCCTGTTTTTGACTTCAACAATAATTTTCTTTCCTGTTTTTGACTTCAACAATAATTTTCTTTCCTGTTTTTGACTTCAACAATAATTTTCTTTCCTGTTTTTGACTTCAACAATAATTTTCTTTCCTGTTTTTGACTTCAACAATAATTTTCTTTCCTGTTTTTGACTTCAACAATAATTTTCTTTCCTGTTTTTGACTTCAACAATAATTTTCTTTCCTGTTTTTGACTTCAACAATAATTTTCTTTCCTGTTTTTGACTTCAACAATAATTTTCTTTCCTGTTTTTGACTTCAACAATAATTTTCTTTCCTGTTTTTGACTTCAACAATAATTTTCTTTCCTGTTTTTGACTTCAACAATAATTTTCTTTCCTGTTTTTGACTTCAACAATAATTTTCTTTCCTGTTTTTGACTTCAACAATAATTTTCTTTCCTGTTTTTGACTTCAACAATAATTTTCTTTCCTGTTTTTGACTTCAACAATAATTTTCTTTCCTGTTTTTTGACTTCAACAATAATTTTCTTTCCTGTTTTTGACTTCAACAATAATTTTCTTTCCTGTTTTTGACTTCAACAATAATTTTCTTTCCTGTTTTTGACTTCAACAATAATTTTCTTTCCTGTTTTTGACTTCAACAATAATTTTCTTTCCTGTTTTTGACTTCAACAATAATTTTCTTTCCTGTTTTTGACTTCAACAATAATTTTCTTTCCTGTTTTTGACTTCAACAATAATTTTCTTTCCTGTTTTTGACTTCAACAATAATTTTCTTTCCTGTTTTTGACTTCAACAATAATTTTCTTTCCTGTTTTTGACTTCAACAATAATTTTCTTTCCTGTTTTTGACTTCAACAATAATTTTCTTTCCTGTTTTTGACTTCAACAATAATTTTCTTTCCTGTTTTTGACTTCAACAATAATTTTCTTTCCTGTTTTTGACTTCAACAATAATTTTCTTTCCTGTTTTTGACTTCAACAATAATTTTCTTTCCTGTTTTTGACTTCAACAATAATTTTCTTTCCTGTTTTTGACTTCAACAATAATTTTCTTTCCTGTTTTTGACTTCAACAATAATTTTCTTTCCTGTTTTTGACTTCAACAATAATTTTCTTTCCTGTTTTTGACTTCAACAATAATTTTCTTTCCTGTTTTTGACTTCAACAATAATTTTCTTTCCTGTTTTTGACTTCAACAATAATTTTCTTTCCTGTTTTTGACTTCAACAATAATTTTCTTTCCTGTTTTTGACTTCAACAATAATTTTCTTTCCTGTTTTTGACTTCAACAATAATTTTCTTTCCTGTTTTTGACTTCAACAATAATTTTCTTTCCTGTTTTTGACTTCAACAATAATTTTCTTTCCTGTTTTTGACTTCAACAATAATTTTCTTTCCTGTTTTTGACTTCAACAATAATTTTCTTTCCTGTTTTTGACTTCAACAATAATTTTCTTTCCTGTTTTTGACTTCAACAATAATTTTCTTTCCTGTTTTTGACTTCAACAATAATTTTCTTTCCTGTTTTTGACTTCAACAATAATTTTCTTTCCTGTTTTTGACTTCAACAATAATTTTCTTTCCTGTTTTTGACTTCAACAATAATTTTCTTTCCTGTTTTTGACTTCAACAATAATTTTCTTTCCTGTTTTTGACTTCAACAATAATTTTCTTTCCTGTTTTTGACTTCAACAATAATTTTCTTTCCTGTTTTTGACTTCAACAATAATTTTCTTTCCTGTTTTTGACTTCAACAATAATTTTCTTTCCTGTTTTTGACTTCAACAATAATTTTCTTTCCTGTTTTTGACTTCAACAATAATTTTCTTTCCTGTTTTTGACTTCAACAATAATTTTCTTTCCTGTTTTTGACTTCAACAATAATTTTCTTTCCTGTTTTTGACTTCAACAATAATTTTCTTTCCTGTTTTTGACTTCAACAATAATTTTCTTTCCTGTTTTTGACTTCAACAATAATTTTCTTTCCTGTTTTTGACTTCAACAATAATTTTCTTTCCTGTTTTTGACTTCAACAATAATTTTCTTTCCTGTTTTTGACTTCAACAATAATTTTCTTTCCTGTTTTTGACTTCAACAATAATTTTCTTTCCTGTTTTTGACTTCAACAATAATTTTCTTTCCTGTTTTTGACTTCAACAATAATTTTCTTTCCTGTTTTTGACTTCAACAATAATTTTCTTTCCTGTTTTTGACTTCAACAATAATTTTCTTTCCTGTTTTTGACTTCAACAATAATTTTCTTTCCTGTTTTTGACTTCAACAATAATTTTCTTTCCTGTTTTTGACTTCAACAATAATTTTCTTTCCTGTTTTTGACTTCAACAATAATTTTCTTTCCTGTTTTTGACTTCAACAATAATTTTCTTTCCTGTTTTTGACTTCAACAATAATTTTCTTTCCTGTTTTTGACTTCAACAATAATTTTCTTTCCTGTTTTTGACTTCAACAATAATTTTCTTTCCTGTTTTTGACTTCAACAATAATTTTCTTTCCTGTTTTTGACTTCAACAATAATTTTCTTTCCTGTTTTTGACTTCAACAATAATTTTCTTTCCTGTTTTTGACTTCAACAATAATTTTCTTTCCTGTTTTTGACTTCAACAATAATTTTCTTTCCTGTTTTTGACTTCAACAATAATTTTCTTTCCTGTTTTTGACTTCAACAATAATTTTCTTTCCTGTTTTTTGACTTCAACAATAATTTTCTTTCCTGTTTTTGACTTCAACAATAATTTTCTTTCCTGTTTTTGACTTCAACAATAATTTTCTTTCCTGTTTTTGACTTCAACAATAATTTTCTTTCCTGTTTTTGACTTCAACAATAATTTTCTTTCCTGTTTTTGACTTCAACAATAATTTTCTTTCCTGTTTTTGACTTCAACAATAATTTTCTTTCCTGTTTTTGACTTCAACAATAATTTTCTTTCCTGTTTTTGACTTCAACAATAATTTTCTTTCCTGTTTTTGACTTCAACAATAATTTTCTTTCCTGTTTTTGACTTCAACAATAATTTTCTTTCCTGTTTTTGACTTCAACAATAATTTTCTTTCCTGTTTTTGACTTCAACAATAATTTTCTTTCCTGTTTTTGACTTCAACAATAATTTTCTTTCCTGTTTTTGACTTCAACAATAATTTTCTTTCCTGTTTTTGACTTCAACAATAATTTTCTTTCCTGTTTTTGACTTCAACAATAATTTTCTTTCCTGTTTTTGACTTCAACAATAATTTTCTTTCCTGTTTTTGACTTCAACAATAATTTTCTTTCCTGTTTTTGACTTCAACAATAATTTTCTTTCCTGTTTTTGACTTCAACAATAATTTTCTTTCCTGTTTTTGACTTCAACAATAATTTTCTTTCCTGTTTTTGACTTCAACAATAATTTTCTTTCCTGTTTTTGACTTCAACAATAATT
>NC_061848.1:14819998-14827498 GCF_019202785.1 Penaeus chinensis
CAGAGGCAAGTTGTTGTATCAGACACAGAATTTAAACAAAAACAAAATGTAAAAACTGTATATGCACAATAACTCCAATGAAATTCTATTGAAACTGCAAATTCCATAGCATAGAAAATAAAGATTTTATCAGAAATGGAAGCCTAAAGAGAACATTGGATTTATCAACAGAGGATAATACTTGGATCATACTTGGAAGTCCTTATACTACACATTCTTTACACTATGGGCCATTTCTTTGAAAGGCTAAGCCTATAAATGGATACATCAACTCCTACTCAAACTGGGTAAAATACTTGTACAATTCTTCCATATTACATGTAGAATCATGTAATCTGTAACAAAACTGGGATAAACAAGAGATAATGATCTAGTGTTAAACAAATTTATAATACTATGATCAGGACTAGCTACATCATTCATTTCTATTTCATTTTTATTCTAAAGTTTTCCCATTCTGCAAAAATCTCAATTATACAAAAAATATATATATAAAAAGATTTTAATTGATTGTATACTGTGCTGATCTAAATCTTTGAAAGCCATGTAAAAGATGTGTATATCATGATGGCAGTGTTTTTTTCTTTTTTTATCTAGAATACTGCAGTGAAAAAAAGGCAATATCAAGGTAATTTTACTTTCAGTTAATGAGATTCTCTAAGATTTTAATCTTACAAAGTCTACACTTAGAATTAAAGGAGTCAAAAGAGGTCCTCTAAACAACAAAGAACAAAACAAATGTCAAAGCTTCTCACTTTATGTATGCAGGTCAATACTGTCATAAAGAAGAAAATAATTACAGGACATACATTTCTCTCTCTTTGGTACTTGCATTATCCTAATATTTACTCAAGAGTATGCTAATAATATTCATAATAATGATAAAATCAAATTTAAAATTACCCCAAATGTAATAGCTTAATATTTTTTTCTGTGCATCATTTTCTTATACATTTTTCTGATATTAAAATTAAAATAATCTAAATTTAGAAATAAAACTCCTAATCTGACACACATCTCCCTGATCAACGAGATACTACACTTTAACAACAAAAAGTAAACAACAGCTGAATATGCCCATGGAATACTTTACATAACAGTAAAATAGAGAGTATTTTTTGATGACTTGGAAATAATACAGCTTGCATTCAGGAAATCCTATTTCACTCCAGAATAATCTAAAATAGTCTCAGTGAAATGAATGCTGACTTCACTTGCTATCTATTCATTATCTTTTAATGTACTTGGTGAATCATTTACAAACTAAAGTGCTCACTTCAGCCTAGCTATCTGCTGTATAAAATTACAAGGATGTACCACACTCTGTAAGATCTCTACCATCTAGCAGGTATGTAATTACTACATGATCACAGAGTAATTACTTTGTTATTAAGCTACCTTGATAAGGTTATCACACATGCTTTCCTCAATTCATCTAAATACTTGTCTACATTATAAAGTTTGTACATCACTGTCATCTAGGACAGTAAAACAAAATACATGCTACAGTCTGTATGGTAAAATATTCTGTTATCAAACATGTGTTCCTGCATGTATAAAGGTGATTGCTCATCTTTTTTTATAATGCCACTGATAAATATCAGTGAATAAATTAACTTGAATTTATCTTTTAATCAGTTTGATTTAGTTTATTTGTTTTTGCTCTTCTTTATATTAATTGCTGTTGTAAAAAGGAATGTCTAGCAATTTCCAATAAATCACTAATTATATAATAAGTCATCTGTATTATATGCATTGCATGGTGGCCTAGATTACTGATAAAAATTAAAATATCAGATGATGCAGAAAATTAAGATCCAATACATTCATTTAGCTCTGAGCAGTTTGCCTAATATACCAAACTTTTGCAAAATATGATAGTAGGTCTGTTTATAACTTCCTCACCAGAAGCACTGACTAGAAGGGATTTCCTAGGAGTGAAATGCACAATTCAATAGGACAACAGTAGTGCTGTAATTATAATATGTAACACAAAATATCCACTTCTATACAATAGATATAGAATGGAGTTACTTTTTCATATGACTGAACATCATACATCTTATCATGCATGGTATGAGGGAATGCTTTTGATACTGTTAAAAGAATAAACAAGAGCAATGATCAATATCAGCACAAAAAAATCTTTATAAATTTGTGCTAGAACTCATACATCCATAAACTGCATAATACTTGCATTTGTCACTTACTTCTTCACTTATTATATAAAGCAGTCATATAAAATAAGTGGAAAAATTTAAGCTCAGTACTGATGAAAGGTATGACAATTCTGAACCCTTTCATCAATCATATTTGCTTTTTTCTACTGAAAAATATGATGAAACACCTCTTGGTTTGTTCATGTAGCAGACATGTTCAGATCAAAAGTAATACTGAATAAGTACAGATTCTACAATTTTCACAACATTTTTGTTGAAAATGAAAGCTCCTTCTTTATACCCTGCGTGAACTGGGGACCTTTTGCCAGTCCCTGTGGACCCTTACGCAGCCCTGGGTCCTGTCCACGAGCTCTTCCTGAGGGGCCTCGGGCGTGACTGCGGTTAGGTCCCTGAGCCAGGGTCTTGTACTGGGTTTTTAAATTCTCAGGATTGGGCCCATGCCAAGCTTGGTAATCAGTCCTACAAATGGAAATAGTGAATTCAAAGTAAGTTCAGTGTAACAGATAATATCATAAAATCTTCAGTAAAGCATCCAAACTTCTAGAAAATATAAACAATTGGTGTTTATTGCTAATGTATTTCAAATACCTATCAAATAAAGTTCAGATTGTGGTTTACTGCTAAGTATGTGAAAGCAATAATGGATAAGAAAATGAATATCACTCACAAAAGCAGGCCTTCACATGGTCCTTTATGAAGCCTGGTGTTTGGCCCAGTTGGTTTTGAACGGTGACCACTTTTAAAACTTGGGTCTTCATCAGTGCTTGTCCCCGTTGACACTCTATAAAAGGAAGAATATATTGGTAATCCATATAAATAACTGATAGAAAGAGAGAGAGAAAGCCCAAGTGAAAGAGAGAGAGAGAGAGAGAGAGAGAGAGAGAGAGAGAGAGAGAGAGAGAGAGAGAGAGAGAGAGAGAGAGAGAGAGAGAGAGAGAGAGAGAGAGAGAGAGAGAGAGAGTGAAAGAGAGAGATAGAGAGTGATAGAGAGAGACAGAGAGAGACAGAGAGAGACAGAGAGAGACAGAGAGACAGAGAGACAGAGAGACAGAGACAGAGAGACAGAGAGACAGAGAGACAGAGAGACAGAGAGACAGAGAGACAGAGAGACAGACAGAGAGGGAGTGGGGGAGGGAGGGAGGGAGGGAGGGAGGGAGGGAGGGAGGGAGGGAGGGAGGGAGGGAGGGAGGGAGGGAGGGAGGGAGGGAGAGGGAGGGAGAGGGAGGGAGAGGGAGGGAGAGGGAGGGAGAGGGAGGGAGGGAGAGAGGGAGGGAGAGGGAGAAGGAGAGGGAGAGGGAGAGGGAGAGGGAGAGGGAGAGGGAAAGGGAAAGGGAAAGGGAAAGGGAAAGGGAAAGGGAAAGGGAAAGGGAAAGGGAAAGGGAAAGGGAAAGGGAAAGGGAAAGGGAAAGGGAAAGGGAAAGGGAAAGGAAAGGGAAAGGGAAAGGGAAAGGGAGAGGGAGAGGGAGGGAGCAGGAGAGGGAGAGGGAGGGAGCAGGAGAGGGAGAGGGAGGGAGCGGGAGAGGGAGAGGGAAGGAGCGGGAGAGGGAGGGAGCGGGAGAGGGAGGGAGCGGGAGAGGGAGAGGGAGGGAGCAGGAGAGGGAGAGGGAGGGAGCGGGAGAGGGAGAGGGAGGGAGCGGGAGAGGGAGGGAGCGGGAGAGGGAGGGAGCGGGAGAGGGAGAGAGTGGGAGTGGGAGAGGGAGAGGGATGAAGAAGGAGGGAGGGGAGGAGGAGAGAGGGAGGGAACAAAAAAATTGTAAACTTACCCCTGATCATCATGTGCCATGACCCTTTCAAACACCTTTTATATATACTTGCACTGCATATACCACTGACTCAAGACATCATGAAAATGTTAGCCATGGTAGGTAATCTTATCTTAATCTGTTATTATCTAATCAGTCTGCTACAACTCACACTTCAATGAATCTGTATATTTAATTTCATTCCAGTTAGAACTGTATCAAGTACAGTTAGTGAAAGTCAAAAATTAAATAAACATAATATGGGACAAATAAACATAACTGACTCTTACGTTTGAGCTGCTGTCCAAGCAGTGTTGATTCTCGTTCGTGGCAAGGTTGGTCTTGATGTTTTTATACCTTCTCGTCTTGTCGTTGGTGGAGAACCAATAACATTCAGATTAACATCTTTGGTCTCCGAACGCCTGTTGATAAAATACATAATGCTTAGAATAGAAGAAACCTTATACATTTAGTTGAAGTTGGTAAAGTCCTCTATTATTTGGAATAATTTAACTCTTGACTGGCAGAACTAAATTTAGTTAATGAACACCTTTTAAAGCATGATCTGTCAATCTTTTGCTTTGATCTGGGAGTATATGAAACAGGGGGGGACCCATGGATCTTGCTTCATAGAATCTTTGTCAACTTCAGTTGTTCACTGTTCCACAAGGGTACAACTTTATATATTTAGAATCATAAATATAAATATAAGCTCATAAGGTTAAACTATTCACTTTTTTTTTTTTTTTTAACTATGTCATTAACAGATAAAACAAATACCTTGACATTTGAGGAGTTGTACTAGCAAGCGTCTCTTGAGTCTTGCGTTCTGTCTCAGCCATATTTACAAGGACCTGTCGAGCTCGCTCTTCCTCATAAAAGACTGACTGAAGTGCCATTGTTACAACGGTTGGTGTGATATCCGGATAATCCGAAATAAGTTGGTTGCGCACTGTGAAAACAAAATTAATTGACCACCAATTGGGAAAGCAAATACATGACCCTACCAATATATCTATGAATCTTAGAATAACCCACCCATCCATTAAATTCCACAAACATGAATGAAAATCAAATTTCAACCTTTCTTCTTGTGCTTCTCGCTCAAGTTCTTGGGCCGTGGAGGTCCGGGCGACGGCTTGGGAACAGCCTTGTTTTCCTTTCCATCTGGTCGGTCCTTCAGCTTCGGGGGGGCCAGTGATATGTCTTTCTTTTCATGCCCCATCTCCACCAACTTCTCTGATGCGTCCTTGACATTGTAATTACACTGCGTCAGGATATCCAAGATGATGGTGGGTTCCACCTTGGGGAATATTCCCTTCAGATACCTGAAAGAATCCGATAGAGATCAGGATAGATGCGAGGATGATATATAAATTGTAATGATCAAAAGGGTAAAGAGGAAACCCAAAAAGAATAAGAAAAGAATAAGAAAAGGATAATGATAGATACAATTTGATACATTGGTAATTATAGCAATAACAATAACATCAATACCACAACAACAATAATAATAATGACAATAATAACAATAACAATAATGATTATGATAATGATAATAATAATAATAATAATAATAATAATAATAATAATAATAATAATAATAATAATAATAATAATAATAATAATAATAATAATAATAATAACAACAACAACAATAATAATAACAATAAGAGTAATAACAATAATATTGACAATAATATCAATAATGACAATAACAATAATAACAATAACAATAACAATAATAATAATAATAATAATAATAATAATAATAATAATAATAATAATAATAATATTAATAATAATAATATTAATAATAATAATAATAATAATAATAATCATAATAATAATAAAAAAATAATAATAAGATTAAGAATAAGAATAATAACAATAACAATAATAATAATCATAATAATAATAATCATAATAATAATAATCCTAATAATAATATTCATAATAATAATATTCATAATAATAATCCTAATAATAATCCTAATAATAACAATAATAATAATAATAATAATAATAATAATAATAATAATAATAATAATAATAATAATAATAGTAATAATAGTAATAATAGTAATAATAGTAATAATAATAATAATAATAATAATAATAATAATAATAATAATAATAATAATAATAATAATAATAATAATAATAATAATAATAATAATAGTAATAGTAATAGTAATAGTAATAGTAATAGTAATAGTAATAGTAATAGTAATAGTAATAGTAATAGTAATAGTAATAGTAATAGTAATAGTAATAATAATAATAATAATAATAATAATAATAATAATAATAATAATAAAAATAATAAAAATAATAAAAATAATAAAAATAACAATAATAATAATAATAACAATAATAATAATAATAATAATAATAATTTCAATAATAAAATAATAATAATAATAATAATAATAATAATAATAATAATAATAATAATAATAATAAGAAGAAGAAGAAGAAGAAGAAGAAGAAGAAGAAGAAGAAGAAGAAAAATAAGAAGAAGAAGTAGAATAACAATAACAATAACAATAATAACAAAAATAATAACAATAATAATAATTATTATTATTATTATTATAATAATAATTTCAATAACAATGACTAGAACATAGTGACAACAATAATACTACAAGCATTAAGAATAATAACAATAACAACCAGAACCGATTTTGTTAAAAGGGCTCCTTATGCAAACTTCATGCAAATTTCACAATACATTGACAGGATCTTACAATAAGGTATTGATATAAGTAGTAAATGTTTTTTTTCTATGTATATATATAAAAATCTTGTTTGGGATATAAAGCAGATTCGAAATAACCAAAATGAATAAGAGCATATAAAATTAAATATATCAGGGAATTAATGTTAAACTTAAACAAAACTAAAACACATGTACAACACATGATATAGAAGGTCAGATTAAAATAACTCACAGCTATACATAAGGGTCATAATCAACATGAGCACCAAGCCATAATATTCATAAAAGGTATACCTACATACAAGTTCAGCACTCTTGACCTATTTGATTATAAGGCTGTCATCTCATGCATCAAATCTACACAATACAAGCACCATGTGTCATTGTACCATGGGAGTTAGCTTCCCCTGCAATACAAAAAAAATTAAAATAGTAAATAAATAAACAACAGTAACAATTACCAGAAGATAACATCCATTTAGTGCATCCAGAACTAGCAGGCAACTATGATAATATATAAGTGAATAACTGAAATGATTTCTAATTTCGTATAAGGGGAAAAAAGGGATATTCAAGTACAGAACAAATTAAATCACATTTTCATTACTCAAAAACCTGAATACCTGAGCTTAATCTTGGGAGAGTGGGGGGTCGATCGAGGGGAATATGGTCGCGGAGATCCCATCAGAGATCGTGTAAATTCCGAAACAGATCGTGTGGTCGGTCGAGGAGAGCCATCCATGAATGTGTGAGGGGAGGATGCTCGTGATGATAAAAGGGGTGAGTCCCTGCCCAGGAAGGGGGAACCTATAGATCGCTCTAGGGACCCCTGCCCAAGCCTTTGTGAACCAAC
>NC_061848.1:14844998-14847498 GCF_019202785.1 Penaeus chinensis
CATTGCAAATAAGTTATACAGAATAGCATTTCAAAGTTTTGTTTGTTTTTTGTGTAAAAACATTTGTTATCAAGATTAGATATATAAACTGTATATTATTATTTTGAATTAATTCTCTAAGAAATCCTGACATTCATGTCTGATAACTATTGACTTTTTTTTTTAATCATTCAAAAAGGTTTGATTGACATTGATGAAACCTCTGTACTACTATCTTATTCCTGAAAGGACAAGATGTCTTACACTCTGAGGCAGATATGACAATGTCATTCCAATAAACTTTAACTATTTTGATACAAAAAATTAGTTGCATTTTTGTAATCTACATTGTGAGATCTGGTAACATCAGTAATTTTTTGGCATCTTGTAATTACGTGCTTAAATATAGAATGTATCTCTGTTAGTGTTAACTTTTGCCACAAGATTATACAAGTGCTAATAGCATATGTGTATGAATATGATTAATCGTAATATGTATTAATTGTGTATTGATATGATTAATCTTTATAGGAATAGGAAAGCTAACTTTGTGATAACTTTTATTATCTGTGAATCTTTATGGAAAGTGCTTCAGATAAGCATGTCTTTTTGGTACCAAGTTTAGTTAGAAAGATATATATATAAGTTTTTTTTTTCCAATTTTAATTAAAGTTACATTTTTCTTCCAGGGGTCAAGGGTGTCCAGGTTGAAGAGTTATGGAGTCTTGATGAAGAATCCTTTGCCAAACTCAAGTAAGTGACAAAAGCTTAAGCATCGGGAACTTTACAGTCTGTAACTGCAAAACAATTTTTCAGACTACTTATTACAAGGGAAGTGCTTTTAATCACCTTATCTGTGAGAATGCATTGAATGAAAGCTTGGATCTCCTTGATTGTATCCCTTTATTCTTGTGACATTTTTTATTCCATAAAGTCAAGCTGTGAATGTAATTTAATAGAAAAAATATATTTGTTTTGAGAGATAATGACCTTCTGATTACAGGCCAGTGCATGGGTTGATCTTCCTGTTCAAATGGCAGCAGGAAGAGCAGCCTTCTGGTACAGTTGTCCAGGATAATCGCCTGGATAAGATATTCTTTGCTAAACAGGTACATGTTATTTTTGTGTGGGTGGCTTAGATTTTTATCATTCTACACCGTTAAAAGGGAGACTAACTCTGGCAAATGTCTGTTTACATCTAATTTATATATATTTTTGAATTCTTCTGTGATAAAACCATATAACTTAGAGCTAAAGTATTAAGACAGATTATTATACTGTAAAGAATGGCTGCAAGTTACTTTAGTGTTTCAATCTATTTACTTAAATTAAATTATAAGTAGATTTTTAATGCAAAGTAATCAGAATGATTTATAATGTTACTGAAAATGTTTGAGTGAGACATGATTTTAAAATAATTTTCTGCTTCCAGATGATAAACAATGCGTGTGCAACACAAGCAATTCTGTCCATATTGTTAAATACCAAGCATCAGGATGTACAGCTAGGTCCGACACTAACAGAATTTAAGGAATTCACACAGACCTTTGATGCTCACATGAAAGGCTTAGCACTTTCCAATTCGGATACAATTCGGAACGTTCATAATTCGTTTGCTAGGTAAGATATAAGCAATGTAGATTTTATGCTACTTCCTTCTAATAGTAATACAGTTACTGATATCTATTCATGACTAAAACATGCATTGACATCATATTAGAAATACCATAAGTTCTTTTCTTTTTGAAAAATTGTATATTACAAAGATGGTATAGTAGCCAATTCGTGTAAATGTCCACGTCACTGAGAGGATTTACATTTCTTTTGAAAATGTATTACTGCATTATTCCACTATACACGCGGAAAATACAAGTTTTTTGCTACCATTTTAAGAATAATTTGCTAGATTTTGTAATTATTAGTGACTATGATGTAAATGATTTTGTAATGATGTGTGTATATATTCTGTTCTCAGGCAAACTCTTTTTGAATTTGAAAGCAAGCAGCCCAGTGAAGATGATGACGTATATCATTTTATTGGATATATTCCTGTTGAGGGGCGTCTCTACGAACTTGATGGGCTGAAGGATGGACCAATAGACTTAGGCCCCATTTCGCCTGGCACAGACTGGCTCACAGTGGTGCAGCCTGTTATCCAACAGAGAATTCAGAAGTACGGGGTTTTGAATTGCAATGAGTTTAAGGAAAAGATTCTATATTTATTGCTTATTTTATTGTTTGATGGATATTTTTGTGTTTTCATAAATACCATTTTGTTCTTTTCATTTATATCTGACATAAGGCTAATTCATAGATTCATTTATTTATTTTTGGAAATATCATTGCTTTTATACTTTTGTACTTTCTTAGGTTTGGGGAAGGAGAAATTCATTTTAATTTGATGGCACTGGTTAGCGACAGGAAGATGGTCATTGAACGTTCTATTGCCCAGCTCCAAAAGCAGATTGAGGTAATGAATTGATTTTGCATTTTTTGTTTGAAGATTGAAATTAGATGTTCC
>NC_061848.1:14857498-14869998 GCF_019202785.1 Penaeus chinensis
GAGTCTGCGTGTTGTGGGCCTCCTGATGCGGGGACCTTAAATGAAAGGAAAAGCTTTCGTTGTTTCTTCGTTGTGGCTTCGAACTCGAGCTTGAGGCAATGCATTTGGGATTGGAGTAAAAAAATAAGACCAAAGAATTACTGTATGGATGTAATACAGAAGATAATACGTGTTGAAGTAAAGTACATGGCGTTTGGATAAGAAGAGTCATTCAGGAAATTCTTAGAACTCACACGTTAACAGAGTATAGTCAGTGCTGAACTTCACAGAGAAATGAGTTTCTTATAATGCACGGATGGTTACGAGATCAGTGAACTCTCCGTTCCGGGGATTTGAGGGAACCGTCCACTTTTTTATCTAAATTTCTTAAAGGTCAATTGATTCTGCGCTTGACCCTTCCATTGCTACCATCTCTGAATATCAACCGACGGTTAGAGCCCGAAAATAAGTCGAAAAAATCGTATATATTCTGTGGAATATAAAAAATGTATATAAAAAAGCGTGGTAATCCACTTTGGAATTAACGCATTTTGTTATTAAAGAAATAAACATTTCTTTTAAATTGGAGCAGCAAGGACCTGAAACATAAAGGGTCTCAAAATGGGAAAGAAAGTCTGGAGGAAAAACATTATGCTTATTTTTCCTACACGTAATTTATCATACCTCACATTACTGCAAATCTAAAGTGTTCAATCAATAACCCACAAAAATACTATATTTAGCAAAGCCAGGTGAGCGTTCTCAAGAAAGGATGAAATAAAGGGTCCATCACCAGGTACGTGAAGACTGAAAAAAGGCCAAAATAGCTAAACACTCAAACCTGAAACTTATTATGGTCAGAAAATGACGGTTCTGGATATTTTGAGTGAAAGTTGTCACCCTTTACAGTGTTTATTAAGATTACCTGAATCAGGCAGCTGTGAAAACGAGGGCAAATGGAGAATGGATATGTGCGATCTCTCACTTATAAAAGGATTATTGAAACAAATTTATGCTTGTGGTAACAGTGACACTGCTGTCATTATTGTTATTGCTATCATCATCATCATCATCATCATCATCATCATCATCATCATCATCATCATCATCATCATCATCATCATCATCATCATCATCATCATCATCATCATCATCATCATCATCGTTATCACTAGTAGTTGTAGTAGTGTTGCCATTATCATCCTAATTATTATAGAAATACCGATGACGATGATGCTCATTAAAGTTCTTTGGTCTTAGTAAAACAAGCACCAGCATTTTCTTCTTCCGCCTCGGATTAGTTTCTTGCGATCTGAAGGCTACAATTTACTTTTTGTGTATCCATTCGTAGATCTCAGGAAATACAAAATACTCTTTAATCCGCAAATCTGAAGAATAACAAAATACTAATTTAATTTACACCCATATCACTGAAAAAAAACTCCTACGATCTTCTTCCATTACCAAGACTTGTCGAAATTTCGGAACCTTCCAGAGAACCTGAAGGTGCCGGCGGCGTGGCTGGGCGGCGAGCAACCTGACGAAGACGACGCCGCGCGGGAGACTCCGGCGAGCGGGAAGATGCCGGTGCTCGTGGCTTCGCACGGGATGGCCGCCCACCGCTCCGTCTTCTCCAGCCTCGCCTGCGACCTCGCCTCGCACGGCTTCCTCGTGGTGGTTCTTGAGCACCGGTGCGTGAGGCGGGAAACGTTCATTTTTATCTTAGGATATATTTGTTTGTGTTTGTTTGCGTGTGTGTGTGTGTTTGTCTGTTTATATACATGCATGCATGTACATATGTATGTGTTTGTTAATGTATGTATATATTTATCCATAATTAGTGCATGTTGACAGCATTCGAATTTTAGGCATTTGGAATTTAGACTCTTAGAAATTATCACAAGTTCTTCGTGAGAAAGAAAAAGAAGAAAAGTGCCCGAGCCTAACGCCACCTACTCCTCCTGTGCTTTCAGAGACGGGTCGTCCTGCGCCTCCTACCACGTCGGTCCGTCGAGCAGCAAGACGTGGATGATCTACAGCGGTTATGAACGGGAATCTCAGGTACCGGCGGGGTGATGTGTCTGCCTGTTTATTTGTTTGTAGTTTGCATGCTCTGTCTGTTTGTCTGTCAGTCAGTCAGTCTCTCTCTCTCTCTCTCTCTCTCTCTCTCTCTCTCTCTCTCTCTCTCTCTCTCTCTCTCTCTCTCTCTCTCTCTCTCTCTCTCTCTCTCTCCCTCTCGCCCTCCCTCCCTCCCTCCCTCCCTCCCTCCCTTCCTCCCTCCCTCCCTCCCTCCCTCCCTCCCTCCCTCCCTCCCTCCCTCCCTCCCTCCCTCTCTCTCTCTCTCTCTCTCTCTCTCTCTCTCTCTCTCTCTCTCTCTCTCTCTCTCTCTCTCTCTCTATCTCTCTTTCTCTCTTTCTCTCTCTCTCTCACTCTCTCACTCTCTCTCTCTCTCTATATATATAATATATATATATATCTTTCTCTCTCTCTCTCTCTCTCTATATATATATATATATATCTTTCTCTCTCTCTCTCTCTCTCTCTATATATATATATATATATATATATATATATCTTTCTCTCTCTCTCTCTCTCTCTTTCTATCTCACTTTCTCTGTCTCTCTTTCTCTTTCTCTCTTTTCCTTTCTCTATTCCCCACTCTCTCTCCCTCTCTCTCTCCCTCTCCCTCTCCCTCTCCCTCTCCCTCTCCCTCTCCCTCTCCCTCTCCCTCTCCCTCTCCCTCTCCCTCTCCCTCTCCCTCTCCCTCTCCATCAGTATGCGTGTAAGTGTGTGTTCACAACACAGAATGCAAAATAGAGTCGCACAGTCACCCGACCCTGTGTCCGCAGCTGGACCACCGCGTCGAGGAGGTGTTCGGCGCCGTGGCGGCGGTGCGGCGGCTCAACGAAGGGACGCTCATCAACGAGCTCGAGCCAGACAACAAACTCAGCGCCTTCAAGGGCGCTCTGGACCTGAACAACATGGCTCTTCTGGGGCATTCCTACGGCGGCACCACCACGTTTCGCGTTCTGGCGGATCCTAGGAACTGCTTCAGGTACGTACGAGTGATGCTATTGTTGTGAGTTATACATTTATCTTACACTTAATTATAGATTTTATAAAGATTTCACATGTGAAAAGTGAATTGTGGATTTATTTGCGTTGTGATTTTATCCTGATTTAGACTTCTTAGTCCATCTTCGCTGATATCGTAGACAGTCCATAATATACTTGATTTCACATCAAGAAGCTCGTATCACGTATATACAAAAAGTTTCAAAATTCGCTTCCTCACCAGGGTCGGCGTCACCCTCGACCCGTGGATGTTCCCCGTGAGGTCAGATCCCGAGGCGCTGGGGAGGGCCGTCGCCACCCCCGTCCTGTCCGTGTCCAGCGAGGATTTCAACAATGGAGCCAATCTTAAGGCCTTAAGGAGGCTTAGGGACGCCCATAAGACGGAGGAATCGCTATTTTACACCATGAAGTAGGCTAAGTACCGCGCCTTTCTTTGTACGAATAGAAAATTTGCTTAATATAGGGGAATATTACTGTTTTTTCTTAATTGACTGGGATTATAAAACTGGTTACGGGATATCTGATTGATTTTGGTTGGATACAAACAGTATATTTCTCACTTTCATAATTTACATAAATGTTATTCTACTCGACTAAACTAATGACAGTAAAACATACCATGACGAAGGTATTGATTTAGGCTCTCTAGTGTTAGCCCCAGGATAATATTAGCATATTATTTAACTCTTCAGTAAAACACCTCAAATTTCATCCATTACCCCCACAAATTACCCAAAAACTGGAACGTGATCCCCAGAGGCACAACCCATCACCATGGCAACGACGCTCCTTGGCTCGCGGGCAGACTGGGCTGGTGGATTACGAGCGGAAACTACACTCACCCGCCAGAAGTCATCAACGAACTACAGAATAGCCTTATTCTCACTTTCTTGGACAAATATTTAGGTGAGTCGTCCATTTAGATTAATTTCCTCCTTATGGTCTTTATTGTTTTGTTTTTATTTTTCCTTTCCAATAAGTTAATGTGTTTGACGTCTTCTGGGGGGAAAGAGCCACAGGAAAAAAAGGAAATAATAAATGTTACCTCAACTTTTTTTTTTTTTTTTTTTTGCAAGGCACTGTGCTTGTATGTTAGGATTTCCTGAAGCCTAATAAAAATAACATAACATTTCCAAATTATATAAAATGTCTTTCGCGTTCGACTTTCACTTTCTTCAAAATACTAATCATTTTTTTTTTTCTCTCTCAACTATTTGTCACAATTACAGATATCGAAGACCGCAGACTGCTGGCCTCTGTGATCCCAGTCTATGAACAGTTCATACAGGAGAATAAAGATATCCTAATGGAAGATTAAGGAATGCATCTCGAACGTTGTCTAAGTCAGAGTTATTTTTTCGAACTTTAGAATTATGGTCCACTATTGGTATGGTGATATAGTGTAAAGTTTTATGTCTTGGTTTTGAATTTATATGGTTATCTGTCTATAAATGTTTGGTCACTGTAAGTAACCGACGAACAGTATAAATTACGAATTTAAATTGAATTTTATATTACTTAATGTGTTTATAGCCGTGATGCAATTATATATATTTAAGTGACGTTAAATACCAGAATCATATAATGTAAGACTAGCCATATAAGGTAGCACCAAATTATTAGATGAACAGATGTTATTTGTTTTACAGTTTGCTTGTTGTTTTCGGACAAATCTACCTCAATATTGTTTTAACTTTTTGTGTATAATTCAATTAAAGGCTCCATGTTCTCTTTCGTTTCGTCCCCACTTTTTATTATATTATTGGCTTGAGTCAGATGTTATTCAATTCCAATGACTGTTATACATTAGACTCAATCAAAAGCGAGTGGATTCAATGCTGAATATGAAACCACACACACACACACACACACACACACACACACACACACACACACACACACACACACACACACACACACACACACACACACACACACACACACGCACGCACACACGCACACACACACAAACAAGAAAGAGACGGCTGGGTGGATTCTGTATACTTAGACTTTAAGAAGGCAATTGATAAAGTGTCTCTTAAAAGACTATTATGGAAATTAAAACACCTAGCTGGAGTGAAAGACAAACTCCTCGAATGGATGGAAGACTTTCTTCATGAAAGACAGATGAGAACCATAATTAGAGGGAAGCACTCTACATGGCACCAAGTAACAAGCGGAGTACCTCAAGGATCGGTCTTGGCGCCAATTATGTTTACTATTTTCATAAATGATTTAGGGTCAAACAAAAGCCCACGTAGTTATCTGAATATGTTTGCAGACGACGCGAAAAAGGATAATTGACGATGTCTCACGCCAGTGTCTCCAAAGTAAAGTGACATCAAGAACTAATTATTTTGGAGTTGTACATGGAAAATGGAATTTAACATTAACAAATACCATGTAGTCAGGTTCGGAGAAAGTAAAAATCGTCCACTATACCAATACAAGTTAGGAGACGTAATATTAAACCAAGCAGATTAAGAAAAAGACCATTGAGTAATCATAAACAGGAACCTAAGACCAAATGGTCATATAAATGACAAGGTTCATAAAATGTTAGGGCTAATTGCCAACGCGAAGAGGGCATTCGTGTATGTGGACGATGACATGGTAAAGGTCATTACAGCCATCATAAGACCTAGTCTTGAGTATAGTGCAGTGGTATAGAGTCTACAAAAAAAAAAAAAAAAAAAAAAATATATATATATATATACATATATACATATATATATGTATATATATATATATATCTAAAGAGAGAGAGAGAGAGAGAGAGAGAGAGAGAGAGAGAGAGAGAGAGAGAGAGAGAGAGAGAGAGAGAGAGAGAGAGAGAGAGAGAGAGAGAGAGAGAGAGATAGAGATAGATATAGATAAATTGGAAAGAGTTCAAGAGCGTCCACAAGATGGGCACCTACTCCAAGAGATATGAGCTACGAAGAAAGACTACAGAAAATAGGTCTTACTACTTTGGAAGAAAAAAGAAAAAGAGGTGACATGATAATGGCGTTTAACTATATTACAAGAAGGGTGAATTTAGACAAAGATGACTTTATAATTTTGAACACAAGAAGGACGAGAGGACAGAGCAAAAAGTTGAAAGTAAAATGAGGCGAGAAAGATGTCAAGATGTTCAGTTTCCCAATCAGAAATATTGAAATATGGAATAATCTTCTAAACAACGTTGTGTGTGTCAAAAATGTGCATCATTCAAAAAAGTTATATGACAATTTAAATATAAAAGACGGGACCATCTGAGCTTAGCTCTTCTCCCGTATTGAAACAACTAGGTAAGAACACACACACACACACACACAAATAAACACACAGACAAACAAATAAACAAACAAACAAACAAACAAACAAACAAACAAACACACACACACACACACACACACACACACACACATACACACACACACACACACACACACACACACACACACACACACACACACACACACACACACATATATATATATATATATCAGAGCTGTCATTTACCTCCGAAGACTCTGACTGTCCCCCTCAAGGTCTGGCTTTCACCCACCAAGGACCACCCACAATTTTCCCCTAAATTACACCTTTAGTGCCCTGGCCGTACTTTAAAAATGCTCGCAGAATAGCCTCAGAAACTGATTGTGCTCACTTTGTTCGCCAACCACAAGAAAAAAAAACCCTGAAATGACGCCCTGATATATGTATATATATATATATATATATATATATATATATATACATATATATATGCGAGCGAGAGATAGATAGATAGATAGATAGATAGATAGATAGATAGATAGATAGATAGATAGATAGATAGATATATAGACAGAGATAGATAGATAGAAAGAAAGAGAGAGAGAGAGAGAGAGAGAGAGAGAGAGAGAGAGAGAGAGAGAGAGAGAGAGAGAGAGAGAGAGAGAGAGAGAGAGAGAGAGAGAGAGAGAGAGAGAGAGAGAGAGAGAGAGAGAGAGAGTGTGTGTGGGTGTGTGTGTGTGTGTGTAATACACACACACACACACACACACACACACACACACACACACACACACACACACACACACACACACACACACACACACACACACACACACACACGCACACGCACACGCACACGCACACACACACACACACATATATATATATATATATATACACATTTATATATGTATGTATATATATACATAATATGTATGTATGTATATATATATACACACATTTAACATATATATATATATATATACATTTATATACATACACATATATGTATGTAAGTATGTATATAAATATAATATATACATGTACAATTAAATAAACAAATGAATAAATAATTAAGTAAATACACACACACACACACACACACACACTTGTAAAATCAGTTTGCAGTCCGCTGTGAGTATATTCCCGAGACAGACAAACAAGGGGACAGAAAGTGATAAAAGAAAGAAAAGGTTCCTCTCTAGATTCACTTCACTTATGCTTCCTTCGCACGCAGCAAGATTGCAACGAACTGTTAGTTCCGAATGTTAAGCACGAGACACACCAGTCTTTTGGGATTTAAAGTTATCGCCTCCCTTGTATTCTGCACCGTCTCTGAGGCATGGTATAAATATGGTATCGTAATTCTAGTGTTTCTTATTCGGTTCTACAAATATCCGAATTTGAAAAAAGGGATTTTTACAGTGCTTTTGGTTCAGTTATTCGTTTATCAATCTGCAGATCAAATAAGGCCTCGAAGTGGACACATGGATTCTAAAAGGTTTTGTTGTGAAAAGAATGCCTTCCAAAATATTGATGAATGCGCTTAGTTTGAGAGCGCATGAACATTGACCGCTTTTTGCCTCATATGAACAGAGCGGTTTTTGGCTCCACACACACACACACACACACACACACACACACACACACACACACACACACACACACACACACACACACACACACACACACACACACACACACACACACGTACACACGTACACACGCACGCACGCAACGCACGCACGCTCACGCACACGTACACGTAAACGTACACGCGCATGTTCGAGTTGTTTTAGACATGCCATTTAATAGGTCGCTGGCCTGGCATATCTTTGGCTGGGGGCCCGCGAAAACAAAAATTTCGTTGGGGGGATACTAAAATCAAGTTACACCCAGAAGTTTTATTAAAATCTTATTAACTTTTTATGGGCATCTATAGAATCTGTAGATTTCAAAATAAAAGTAAGCACACACAGTAAACCAAATATATATATTTTTCATAATGAACAGTTCATAATATATATTTGTTGTTCGGCTAATTGCAATGTTATCTTGCAAAGCTCACACAAAACAGAGCTAAAATCATTCCACCAAGTGAAAGTTTTTAACCATACATGAATAAACAGAAAGAAAGTCACATCCTAATTCTTCCTAATATCACAGTTCATTAAATCTAATACAGTTTTACGTTGTAATAGCAGTTTAAAAGACACTAAATTATGCCACGCACTAACAGATTATTATCACATGCTTTCACGTAGACAAGGCGTTTATTATAAGCATAAAAAGTCTTTAGCGAATTTCTGGAAAAAAAGACTCATTATTTAGGAAGACAACTGTGTTCTATAAATAACAGTTCGTTAGTGAAACATGGCATAAATTACACCAGAAGTGTAATCATTGTGAAAATAAAACCATTCGTTTTTTCTGACACTGAAAATATTGAAGGATATATAGCATGGTGGCAGATGTTCTCAGTAAAAAATATTTCCAATTTATGTTGAAATATGAAATGAGATGACATTACCGACACCAACAAAAGCCTTGTTAAATCGCTGAAGTCGGTGGACAGTAAAGTTCCTAACCTCATGTAATCTGTCGAGAGCTTTGAGAGTTGGAGAGCAGGGGACTGAGGATATACGTCAGCTTATAGATTTTTATGACGACTGTATATATATATATATATATATATATATATATATATATATAAACATACACACACACACACGCATAAATATATATATATATATATATATATATATATATATATAATATATATGATATATATATATATATATATATAAAATAAATATGTGTGTATACATACATAAATACATACATACATAAGCACACACACACACACACACACACACACACACACACACACACACACACACACACACACACACACACACACACACACACACACACACACACCCACCCACACCCACACCCCACACACACACCCCCCCACACACACACACACACACACACACACACCCACACACACACACACACACACACACACACACACACACACACACACACACACACCCACACACACACACACACACACACACACACACACCCACACACACACACACACACACACACACACACACACACACACACACACACACATACATGTACTTATAAATATGTATATCTTTATGTGTATATGTGTGTGTGTGTGTGTGTGTGTGTGTGTGTGTGTGTGTGTGTGTGTGTGTGTGTGTGTGTGTGTGTGTGTGTGTGTACACACACATATAAATATATTCCTATATATGGTTCATTTTTCTATATCTTTGTTTCTCTATATATTTATCACAGTACTTTTTCCTACTTCATACATAGTTAATATATGTTGCCCTGATATAACAATTATGTATCAATATTGACATATAAATTATTGACATGTCAAATGCAATTTTCAGTGCATTGATTAGTTGTGTAAACTGGAGCTTCACTTGTGTAAATGACTGTAAATTAACAGCATTTACGTACAGTGCATAGATACAATTTTTACCCTATTATGGCCTTAGTTTGATTATCTAACTTAATGCTTTTATGAAATTTCTTCTCTTGGAATTTATTAAAATCAAGTAAGAAATGGGTTACCTACACTGAGTCATCAAAAAGCTTATAATTAAGCTTTTTAAATAAAGTTCAGTCCAGCCATATATAGTCAAGATGCATTAACATGGAGAAACACCTGCCCTCCCATTGATATCTCAGTTTGGCTGAGAGTGTTGATTAAAAGATATATTGTGTGGAACGAGGAGAAAAAGTTAAATCATCAAGTACATACTGTTTAGTAGATGTATCATGGCAAGCATTATAACTATATATATATATATATATATATATATATATATATATATATATATAAATATAGTTGTTGTTGAATACATTCTGGAAAGAACTAAACATCTGTTCTCCTACTAATATTAATTCATATGTTTGGTTATTACACTTACCTATATCCTGTAACTGTAAGTATTTACCTATATATTTATGACTCATTATGATTTACACAAAAAATATCATTAAGAATTTATTTTCAAGTAGCACCTAGTGGAAGGAGTAACTATAGGAATCTTTGCAGATTTTTTATGATATTTAGCATACAAAATATATTTACAACTTCCCTTTCTTAAAACAAAGAAATAATTTTATTTTCAGTTAACTATGTGTATAACAGGAATTAGGATAAATAATTATTGTACTGGGAAAATAGTTGCTATTTCTTATGGAAAATATCAAAGTATATGACTCATAAATGAAAGCTTTTGTTATTAATATTTTTTTCACTATTCACAAAGTTTTGTTTGATATGCCTTTTGTGTGAAAAAATGTCATGTTGATATAGATACTTTACAAATGACTTGTTAATGCCAGAGTTATCTGTAGAAAGTGGCCATGTAACAAATTTCAAACAAATAATATGGATCATGTTCCACAGATATTTCTGGAATCAAAATTAGTAGCATGACTAATATATTTTCTTCATAACTTTAATGACACTCACCAGACCAACATGCAAACAGACTCACTATATAAGCTTTTAAGTTTCAATCTAAGATCAATAAAAATTTTAAATGTATAATGCCACGTTAATGTCTCATTTCCCCAAAGGGCAGAGCAAAGTTCACATACATACAACTACCAACTCCAAAATATTCTGCAGCATATGTATTTTACAAAGTAAATTATTATCAAATCAATGATAAATTAGCAAGTTCCTCAAAAGTATTAATTGATCTTTCATTTGGCCATATCTATGGTCTTATTTAAAAGAAGAGCTTTTGATATGCTATAAGTATGCAAAACTACCTTATAACTTTCATTTTATGGCTAGTAGAAATCTATTCTTACAAAATAAAATTTTCATTATAACTGCACTACACTCACATGGTTGAGCAAATGTACATTGTTGGGTAGTTTCTAATAGATGTTTTAATTCTATTCAAAAGACTAATCTATTCCTGCCAGCAGTATCAATAATTAGGATGCTATTAGTACTCATGAGTTAACAGCAATGGTAACAGCAACTTTAATAATAATCACCAAAGATAATAATGATGATAATAATGTAAATTTCAAACAAGTAACAACAATGATAATGCCAACAGAAATAATAATAGTTTGGGATAACTATTACTCTCTCACTGATACTCAGACATATCCCCAAATTGTTTCATGATTATACTATTTGCCCAATTTCGTTTTCAAATTTTTCAGCATAATTCACAGAAATTCACACTTTCCTGTTTTTAAGAAATAATTCTTAAAAAAATACTTTGCCCCATAAAAATAATGATGATGAACATAAATAATAACTATATGAGAGAAATGATAATAACATTGTTAACCCATTGCCGCCGGGAAAAATGAATAAATAATGGGGAAAATGCTGTGCTCATTTAAATTTTTTTTTTGTGAAATGTCTCTGCCCATAGATGGCTCTGCTAGTGCTTAGCCACAAAGGAGTCAATTAGTAGACCTTGTGCCCATATGTGATTTGAATTGGTGGGAAAAATGTACTTCTTACTAGTGCTATGAATATCGATGGTGTTATATTTATTATAAATATTATAATTCCTATATTGTTATAAACATTAGTAACAGCAAAATAAGATAACGTAAAATATTTTTGTAAATCAAAGAAAAGGGTAAACGAGTGAGACAGGCAGCACTCGTAATTGGCTCATTGGAGACTTAGGTCAAGTGTAGCCATCTATGTGTAAAAACAATCAAACAAGTAACTCACAGTGGGCATAGCACATACATACACCATCATGCCCATTGGTGCTGGGTTAAAGAAATATTTACAAACAATATTCATGATATAAACATCCAGTCATCCTGCTGATTTTCAATATCACACAAAACAAATTTGCAAGTATTGATAGAGATACAGCAGCTGCCTTTATTCAAACAACTTCTGTAGATGTTATTTTATTAAATTAATGAATTTATATGCTTTCACATTTGTGAGAATAAGATAGTGAGTGATGTGTATCAGGGTCAAGAAAAATTTGCTTGGATAATTATTTACATTCCCACTGAGGAAACAACCTTAGGGGAAAGGGATAAAGTTTTGTTTTGGTGCTTTGGCAATGGCATCTCTACTTATACTACTGCATGCAAACACTCACATATCTGTAATCACACACACATATACA
>NC_061848.1:14882498-14889998 GCF_019202785.1 Penaeus chinensis
TAAATTATCAGAAGTTTCCACCGTTACATGCTTAATATATGCACAGATGTCTGTTTTGTAGTTTTTCTTTTCGGTAGCATCAGACTTGTGTTTTTTTTTTACCCGCGCTGATCCAAAAATGTTGTTCCTTACACATTTGCTATAAGGAATTAATAAACAGAAAACAAATATAAGCTCAAACTCTCGGTGAAAGACTATGACCGAGGAAGAAGATCACATTACAACATGGCAACGCTTCAAAGCTCAATCCACCACAAAACAACCGTGTCAAACTGTGACAACCTGTAACGCCAAACCGCCCAACTGCCCGCGGTCGCGCCGGCCCATTCGCAACACAGCTGCGGCCGCCTGTCACTGGAGTCGCCCTCTCGTGGCCGGGCTGGGCGCGCAGATGACGCTTCTAATTCGCATGATGCCAGAGCAGACGCCGGCGCTGGGATCGTTTATATGAAACACTCGTGCTCCAGCGTAATGTAGAGAGGCGATACACTGTGTTCAGATTTCCAAAGGTCATATTCTAAACACGCGCAGTTATTTCTGGTCCAAACCACACCATACATGCACAAAAATGCTACCGTACACTCTCTAGCACTTGTACACGGCAAGAGAGAGAGAGAAGACGAGAGAGAGAAGAGAGAGAGAGATGGAGAGAGAGGAGAGCGAGCGAGAGAGAGAGGAGAGGAGTAGAGGAGAGAAGAGAGGAGAGAGAGATGAGAGGAAAGAGAGAAGAGAGGAGACGAGAGAGAGAGGAAAGAGAGAAGAGAGGAGAGAGAGAAGAGAGGAGGAGAGAGAAGGAGAGGAGGAAGAAGAAGAGAGGAGGAAGGAGGAGAGAGAGGGAGAGAAGAAGGGGAAGGAAAAGAGAAAAAGGGGAGGGGAAAAGGAAAGGGAGGAGGGGGAGAGAGAGAGGAGGGAGAGAGGGGAGAGGGGTGGGGGAAAAGAAGGAGAAGAGGGAAAGAGAGGGGGGGGAGGTTTTGGGGGGAGGAAAAGAGGAGAGAAAAAGGAGGGAGGAAGAGAGAGAGAAGGGGAGAAAGGGGAAAACCCGGGGGGAGAAGAGTGGGAGAGGAAAAGGAGAGAGAGTGAGGGAAAAGGGGAGAGAAAAGGAAGAGGAGAAAGGAAAGAGAGGGGGAGGGGAAAAAGGGGAGAGAGAGAAGGGGAGGAGAAAGGGGAAAGGGGGGAGATGGAGAATTTGGGAGGAGGAAAACGAAAAGAGAGGAGGAGGTGGGAGAAAAGGTGGAGAGAGAAAAGAGAGAGAAAAGGGAAAAGAGAAAAGAAGAGAGAGGAGGAGAGAGGAGGAGAAAAAGAGAGGAAGAGAGAGAGGGAGGAGAGAGGAGGAGAGAGGAGAGAGTGAGGGGAAGGGGGGAGGGAGGAGAAAAGAGGAGAGGGAGAGGGGAGGGGGGAGGAGAGGAGGAGAGAAAAGGGGGGGAGGAGGGAGAGAGAAGAGGGGAAAAAGGGGAAATGAGAGGAGAGTGGAGGGGAGGGGGAGGGGAGAGAAAAGAGAGAGAAAGAGAGAGGGAAGAGAGAGAGGGGGAGGAGGAGAGAGAGGGAAAAGATGGGGGGAGGGGAGGAGGAGGAGAGGGAAAAGGGAGAAAAGAGAGGGAAAAGGAAGGGGACGAGAAAGGGGGGAAAAGAGGGGGGGAGGAGAGAAAAGAGAGAGGAGAAGGGGAGAGAGAGAAAAGGAGGAAAAGAGAGGGGAAAAGGGGAGAGGAGAGGAGGAAGGAGGTAGAGAAGAGAGGGGAGAGAAAGGGGAGAAGGGGGAGGAAGAGGAGAGTGGGGAGAGAGAGGAAAGGGGAGAGGGAAGAGGGAGAGGAAGAGAGAGGGGAGGGGGGGGAGGGGAGGAAAAGAGAGAGAGAGGATGAGGAAAAGGGGAGATAGGGAAAAGAGAGGGGAGAGAAGGAGAGGAGGAGAGGAGAGAGAAGAAAAGAGATGAGATGGGAAAGAAAAGAAAAGAAAGAAGAGAAGAGAAGAGAGGAAAAAAGGGGGAAAAGGGGGGAAAAGGGGAGGGGTGGAGAGAAGAGGAAGAGGGGGAGGGGAGGAGGAAAAGGGGAAAAAAAGAGAGGAGGGGAGAGAAGAGAGAGAGAGAAAGGGGAGGGAAAGGGGGGAGAGGTAAGATTGGGGGGGTGGGGGAGAAAAAGAGGAGAGAGAGAAAAAGGGAGGAAAAAAGAGAGAGGAAAAAGAAAGAGGAGAGGAGAGAGAGAAAAAAGAGAAAAGAGAAGAAGGAGGAGAAGGGAGAGGGAGAGAGGGAGGAGAGAGAGAGAGGGAGGGGAGGGGGAGGAGAGGAGAGAGAGGAGAGAGAGAGAGGGGAGAAAAGGGGAAAATTGAGAGATGGAAAAAGGAAAAAGGGGGAGAGGAGAGAAGGGGAAAAGGAGGAAAAGAAGGGGGAAGGGAGAGAGAGGGGGAGAGGGGAGGGAGGGAGAAAGGGAGGGGTGGGAGGGGAAGAGGAAAAGGGGAGGGGAGAAAAAAAAAAGGGAGTTGAGAGGAAAAAACAAAATTAAATTTTTTAAAAAAATTAAAAAAATGGGGGGAGGTGAGAAAAGAAGGGGGGGAGATAGAAGAGGGAGGGGAAAAAGGAAAAAAAAGAGAGGAAAAAAGGGAAAAAGAAATGAGGAGGAGGAAGGAAGAGGAGGAAAAAGTGGGGGAGGAGAGGGGGAAAAGAGAGGAGAGGGGAGAGTTTTAGAGGAGAGGAGGAAAAGGAGTGAGAGAGAGGGGAGAGAAATGAAAAAGGGAAAGGGGAGGAAAAAAGGGGGAGGAGGGAAAAGGAGAGAGGGGAGAAAAAAGGGGTGGGGGAAAAAGAGGAGAGAGGGGAGAGAGGAGGGGGAGGAAGAGAGAGGGGAGAGAGAGAGAGGGGGAGAGAGGAAAGGGGAGAGAGAGAGGAGAGAGAGAGAGAGAGAGAGAGAGAGAGAGAGAGAGAGAGAGAGAGAGAGAGAGAGAGAGAGAGAGAGAGAGAGAGAGAGAGAGAGAGAGAGAGAGAGAAGAGAGAGAGAGAGAGAGAGAGAGAGAGAGAGAGAGAGAGAGAGAGAGAGAGAGAGAGAGAGAGAGAGAGAGAGAGAGAGAAGAGAGAGAGAGAGAGAGAGAGAGAGAAGAGAGAGAGAGAGAAGAGAGAGAGAGAGAAGAGAGAGAGAGAGAAGAGAGAGAGAGAGAGAGAGAGAGAGAGAGAGAGAGAGAGAGAGAAGAGAGAGAGAGAGAGAAGAGAGAGAGAGGAGAGAGAGAGATAAGAGAGAGAGAGATAAGAGAGAGAGAGATAAGAGAGAGAGAGAAGAGAGAGAGAGAAGAGAGAGAGAGAGGAGAGAGGAGAGAGAAGAGAAGAGAAGAGAGAGAGAGAGAGAGAGAGGACGGGGGATAAAAGGAGGATGAAAGATCGGAGGAGGAGATAAAGGAAATAAGAAAGACAGAAAGAAAAAGAGAAAATGAGTCAGCGAGAGAAAGAGGGTATTTGGGGGAGGGAAGGGGATGGGGCCAGGAGTTCGTATCTGGCCTGATGAGTTCACCAGGCTGTTCCCTCCACAAACACTCTCTCGCGCAAACCACGCCCCTCCAGGACCTTCCTCCGTCTCACCTGCACACAGGCCTCGACAATAGGAAAGCAATAACCATGAACAAAAAAAACAAAAACAAAAAAAATGGGAAAGCATAAAGGAAATGAAAAGCAAGAATGCCTTTTTGGTTGGTCGCAGTACAAACAGACACGAGACAAATCTATAGATATACATATAAATTCGGAGTATGGGATTACGGAATTACATCTAGCATGGAAGACGGGAGAGGAAGGGGATGAAAGACAGCGGAGAAGGGAGAGGGGAGAAGGGAGAGGGGAGAGATGAGAGGGGTGAGGGGAGAGTGGAGAGGGGAGAGTGGAGAGGGGAGAGAGGAGAGGGGTGATGGGAAATGGGAGAGGGGAGAGAGGAGAGGGGTGAGGAGAGAGGGAGCGGTAGGGAGGTGGCGCTTGGCTTGGGGTGAGGGGGTGAGGTCCGCCGACACCAACTACAAGTGATGAGAGTGGGGTGGAGCGGGGGAAGGTCGTCGAAAAGGGGGGAAGAAGAGGTGGGGCCGAGGGAGGGGAAAGGACAAGGCTTGGCACTCCCCTCGCCCTCTGTCCTAGTGTCCTCTTCGAAGCAGCAACACACACAAACACACGCACACGCAGTCCCCAGCGTCCGCTCCTGGGCCCACACCTTCACCGCACGTCGTGCTGTGGACACCCGTCGCCAGCCATGTACGGAACCCTCGCTCGGACGCCCTATTACGATTCGTTCATTAAGTGTAATAGACTTTTGTTGGACAAAATCATAAGGCAGAGTTCTTGGCGGAGGGTGGATTTTTTTTTTGGCTCAGTTTTCGAAGAATTGTTTACTCTGTCAACGATTTTAAGTAATTCGGTCAAACATGAATGGAGAGATAATGTGTTATTAAGAAGTAGTAACTACATGGGTTTATAACCGGCTATTTCAATCATGTTTTTTATTAAGAGTGCTCTGAAAACTCGTGTGTTTTCTCCTGTGAACCGGGCGATCGTCTGTTCAAGGGAGGGCGGAAAATGTTGAACCCTGAAGTTGCGTAATCTCTGGCACCTCCCCCTGAGGTTTTGGTTCCATGTGATGATCTGGCCAGCCCTCGCGGCGCTCACAGACCGCTTTCTCCGGCAGGTAAAGGCGACGCAAGGCAGCACTCGGGGACAGCGGGGTGCCAGGACGTGAGCGCGAGAGCCGTGGTGGCACAAGGCAACCCAGACGAATCGTGAACTTCGCGGCATCAGTGTGAATCACTCGCCATGGGGGCGTGGGCGGCCTGGGCGGTATTACTCATGCTAGCTGGGCTCGTGGGCGGCCAGGGCAGGGATACACGCCCACTCATCAGACCTCCTCCGGTGAGCTACACTACACACAAGTGCACACACACATTCAACGCACAGATAATGAAATTGACATTGAAAGCGTGAGATTAAGAGCACTTACTCTAAACACACCGAAGGTCAAGTTCAGACACAAAAATAAGGCAGCCGAACAACCACTTGAACAGACACTTGACAAAAACCTTCAAGCGACATGTTAAAACAACTCGCACACAGAAGAAAGCAAGATGAGCTGCACTTGGGCTCTAGGCTTAGAAACTGAAATGTTACTTTCAAACACACACACACACACACACACACACACACACACACACACACACACACACACACACACACACACACACACTCACACGCGTGCGCGCACGCACAGAAAGTATTTCTTTCTTTTTGTCTTTTTCACACAAAAAAAAACGGCTGAAAATATTTGTATTGCATTAAGGAAACTTACTTATATAAAGATTTTACTATACCAGACAAACAAATCACTGATCGTTCTTTTTTTCAAAATGTCAATCATGAACGAACACTGCTCTCCTTGTATTCGAAGTTAACTCTCATCCCACCCCATTCCCCCGGGGGCAGGAGGTCGTGGGGCCAGAGGGCATGGAGGAGGACATCCCGGACGAGGCCTTCTTCGTCGACACCGTCAGGAGAAACGAGGTGAGTCGGACACCAGGGTCTGTAGATGTCGGTTCTGTATTTTGTTTTGTCCATACTACCTGGTGTGTTCGAGTGTAATCTAATCATTGGTCCCATTCTCTTTGCTAAACGTTTTCAGCTGAGTGAAAGTGAGACTCCTGCCGTAGACGAGAGGAGAGGAGGCGGCGGCGGCGGCGGAGGAGGAGGTGGAGGAGGACGAGGAGGAGGAAGAGGAGGAGGGAGAGGTGGTGGCAGAGGTGACAGAGAAAGAGGAGGGGGCAGAGGAGGAGGCGATCGAGGAGGGGGCAGAGGAGGAGGCGACCGAGGTGGGGGCGATAGAGGGGACGGTGAAGGAGTGAGAGAGAGTGCCGGAGAGGAGAGGGTCTTCGGTGGCGGCGCAGGAGGCGACACTGGAGGCGGCGTAGGAAACGGTGCAGGAGGCGGCGGGGGATATGGCACTGTGGGGGGGTTTGGCGGCGGAGGATATGGCCCTGTCGGGGGGTTCAGTGGCGGAGTATTCGGCGGGGGAGACATATCTGACGCCGAAATCTCCCGGCGCCAAATGGACACCATCATCCTCCTTCTGCAGCGCCTCAGTGACAGGCAAGCCACCTTCGAGACCCTCCAAGGCCAGCGATCAGAGCGGATTGACAGCATCAACTACAGGTGAGATTCTATGGTCTTATGATGAATAGCATCTGGAGAGCCAGGCCAAGGTGGTGGGGAGAGAGGGGACTTCCCCTGAGAAAACTGCAGGTGCACGTCTGCGGAATCGATAGGATTAGCAACCACTAGCTAAACCATATGGAAACAAAAGCGTCGGTGATGCACCTGGTTTCCCGAAGCCAAGGCCGCCGTCTGCGCTCACGTCTAACTCCCCCTTTCCCGCTCGTGGCAGACTAACCCGCATGGAGCTGCTGGCGGAGGAGCGGAAGGGCGTGCTCAACGAGATCAGCAACGCCATCCAGCACCGAATGGAGACCACCGACAACGAGATGGACCGCATCACCGGCCTCATGGACAACGTCAAGGACAGCATCTCCGCCCTCACTCAGCGCCACGTCGATCTCCGCGGCCTCATCACGGACCTCCCAAGAGCAGGTCAGTCGCTTCCGCTCGCCATCTTGGCCCCGTTCTAGTGCTTTTCAATATTTCACATGTCAGTGACAAATTCAGAACATGGCACAAGCACTTTCCTAAACGGAGATTGATTCCAAACATTTTTGTCGCTGAATAAGCCAGTTCTGAAAGCATTTAACATCAACACCCCCTTTGCACAAGGGCAGTAGATACGGGCGAGAACAACGACCAGAAGCTACAGGCGGTGGCGGCCTCCGTGTTCAGCGTTCACTCGGTCGCCCAGGCCATTCAGCATGAGCTCGGGGAGGTCGGACTCAACCTGACGCGGCTCATGAACACCACTGGGTTGGTTGCACTGTGCGCTTGTCTGAATGTTTGTTTGTCTGTGTGTGTGTGTGTGTGTGTGTGTGTGTGTGTGTGTGTGTGTGTGTGTGTGTGTGTGTGTGTATGCAGTAGTTGTAGTTGTAGTTGTAGTTGTAATTGTAGTTGTAGTAGTAGTAGTAGTAGTGTGCATCAGGCCATATTCTTGCCTACTAATGAAATTTGAGATATATTGAGAAAAAAAATCATATTTCAGTAACCTGATATTATTTCACATAGCTACATAACCTTTAATTACTAATATAACATATCTTAATACAGAATTAAGGATACTCACGATCCACATTAAAATCAAACACACACACACACACACACACACACACACACACACACACACACACACACACACACACACACACACACAGTATACCTAACCCACGGCGTCCTCCGGCCGCCCCACACGCCCCACGTGGCCCCCGCCAGCAGCACCCAAAGAGCGTCCCTTTACGCCCCCAGAACGCTCGACCACATCCAGAACAACATGGTGTCGAAGCAGCACCTTCTCCAGAGCCTCAACGAGCTCAAGTCCAGCCAGACGGTGGCCACGGCGTCCA
>NC_061848.1:14902498-14912498 GCF_019202785.1 Penaeus chinensis
TATGAAGTGGTTTTGGCTGTGTGGTGCAATTACTCGGATGTGTCCTGTTTCCCTTAATCTGCTCAGCACCACGGCAGGCTTGCAGTTGATTTGGAATTCTGCAGCGACCTCTAAGTCTTTCCTTAACATCTTGGCTAACCCTGCAGCTCTTAAGGCACGCTCACGTGTTTCAGCTAAGAGAACTTGAAGGGCTCTACATCGCTGAAGGAGTCTCTTCCTACAATGGAAATGAAGTATAAAACAATCAATCATAAATCAAAACACAAAAAAACACCCACAAACTACACTAAGACACACACACACACAAATTATGTAATAGGTAATTGAAATATAAAATGCACTGAAGAGAGTATACTGTATTTCAAAATTTATCACTGAGAACTTCACACTTTACTTGTCTTAAAGCAATTGCTTAGCTCATCCCTATAGTTCGGCATAAACCCTTAAAGACTTACTTTTGGATATCATCTTGATCCATATCCTCCTCCTCAAAATCATCATCAAAATTCTCTAAAGTTGAATCTTGCATGGCTGCCATCTGATCGTCGATTCCTGTGTCAATAAAATCGCCCACACTACACAGCATGTGACAGGCTATATTGCTGTGAACAAAACAATGAAAGTTTTGCTGGTAAAGTGTTTAATATGGAGAATGCAGTGTTTACTCTGGATGCAATAAAAATATGGAACAAGCTAATATCAATGGGTTTACCTATCCTTTTAGAATTTCTGATATGGCTAAAAGAAGAGAAAGCTAAAAGCAGGTGAGAGATGAAAAGAGTGAAGAGATAGAAATGAAGGTAATGAGAAGGGAGAAGAGCAGATATGAGAAGACAGAAAAGAAAAGAAAAATATAAACAAGGTGAGACTGGAAAAAGATGAAAACAATTTATCATTAACCATGGACTGGCAAATTAAAGTTCTTTTTCATACCCCTCCCTTTCTACAGAACTACGGCTTAGATATAAAAGAGGCATGTATTCCAAGAATATTGTCAAAATCGGTATTTAACTTCATTATGTTCTCAACTTACCAAAATCTTGTCGCTGCTAAACTATCCCCTTCATTAACGTGGGGACATGTTGCTTGGACAAAACGCCATTCTTCTTGGAGAAAGTTCCGTTGCAAACCTGATGCATGAGGCTCACGATGTAACATGCACACAAACTGATCAAGCCACTCTAGATAAACCTAGAAATTAAACATGTTTATGTAACAACAGTACATGTCATGGAATATGTCATAGGATATAACATCTTTAGAAAAACACACACATTTTGCAGAAAGCAATAAAAAATGCTACCATGTTTCAAGACTGATCAGCATTTTTCTAAGAAAAGGTTAAAGTTTATTAAGAAATATCAACAACTACTCCTATTTGCATCTATATGTCCTACAACAATGTATAATTTATTAGGTACAAACCTCTAACATTCTCTTTATATTAGCATCTAGCTCTTCAATTGCTTGAGTCTGGCGAAACTCTAAATTCTCTCGAAGTGGTGGAGAAAGACTGCCAAAGAGTGCATGGCAAGCCCTCAGGTACTTCTGCCTCACTACAACAGCAAACTTGACTCCTTCTTTGAACTCCCTCATAAGCTAAAAAAATGCAGAGTTCATATTTATAGATATATGAATTATAATCATCAACAATAATATCAGTACATTTACAATCATAAAACAAAAGAAAGAGCTCTCTCCCATTTTGGTGAAACATTTAATCATTAACTTTCAGTTTCAGTATTCAGGGTGAGAGCTGTTGTTTGTGTGAGACTATACCTATACATATTAATAAACATGTACACAAAAATATATAGATATACAGAAACACAGACAGGGTGATAAAGGTCATCAAATTCAATCAATCAATTGTTATTATATTTTACATAAACCTAAAGCAAATAGAACACATACCTCTTTAATACTAAGTCTAGATGGTTTTTCAGGCATTTGCTCAATCCTGAGCTTCAGGCACTCCCTCATCATCTGAAGTGACACTGAAGCTAAGAAAATGAAAGTTGCATAGAATGGAGGAAGCTCCATTTTTTCAAACCTTGGAGTCCAGGGTCCAGACCTACTAAGTTCGTCTAAGTTTTCTGTTAATGCCATTGTTGGTATATCTGTTGCACTCTGAAAAGAAAGGGAATCTTTTCAGAATGCTGAACTTATATAGAATTATTACATATAGTTTGGCAAAGGACTCAATTATTTCTGTTCCTACATAAATACATTTGAGAGAGGTTCTCATTAATTCTATTCCACATATTCCCTAGACTATTTCTGCACATTATTTAGCAGTGATATTTTTCCTCACCTGCAAAATAATTTCTCTTTCGACTAATTTCCTTTACAGTGAGAAGATCCTGGCTACATCCACTGTCCACTGTGATTTTGTTTTATCTATTTCTATTAAACATAGATGGCTTCACTAGCATTGTCATCAAACAGTCAATCATTGGTGTAACTTTAGTTTTTTTGGAAAAAAAAAAAAATAATTGCTACTATAATTACTGTTATTAACCCATTGGCGATGGGTGTAGCAAACTACAAAAAACTCTACGCTCTGGTGAACCGCGGCAACGCGCCGACTTTGAGCGCATGAATTTGATACATCACGCTAAATCATTGCCTCGGAGCGCTTTGGCGCGCCGTCGCGGCGGACAGCCGCATGCCACATTTCGAGCGTATTGTTATGACGCCTATAGGCATGACCCGTAGGGAATGGGTTAAGATTATCATTATTATTGCCAAGATAATGTTAAAGCAGTAATAACAGTTGCCTAACTAAAAATGAAACCTAAATTTCTATGGAATGGGGTAAAAATGTGTAGCAAGGAGACCTAGCAAATGACCTTTTCATATATCATATAATTTATAAAATTAGGATATTACATTTTTCCTAAAAATACCATGCAGGTTTTTCCTATCCATGACACATGATTGCTAGATAAATGATCACTAAGTAAAAAGATATTAATAAACAATTATTTTTTAAGACAAAATCTTTGTAAGTAGTCCTATTAAAAAATCAACAGAAGAAAAAAACAAAAATCACATACCTTTTGTTGTTTTGAGTCTCGTACAGAGCGATAAGGCTCTTCCAAA
The DNA here is from genome assembly GCF_019202785.1 of Penaeus chinensis. Lineage (NCBI taxonomy): Eukaryota > Metazoa > Arthropoda > Malacostraca > Decapoda > Penaeidae > Penaeus > Penaeus chinensis. The sequence goes on from NC_061848.1 coordinate 14,905,604, forward strand.
ATGCATATGGTACGAGACATCACATCACGGATAACCTCAGCTACTTTATCAAATGTCTTTTTCATGCCTTTAGTTCTCAAGAGCTTTTCTACATATTTTCTGTGAAGGTGAGGAAGAGAAAATTAACAGCCTTACAAGGTATATTTATGATATCATATCTTACAAATCTTGAGTTTACCAAACCAGAGACAAACAACCCAAAACAATGATGCAACTCATAAGGAAGTTAACTAAAGAAAAGAACCTTAAAGAATTATGACATAGAACCTAAGTCTCACCTGTAAGGGTTTGCTTCCACAAATATGTCACTGAGACATCGCCTAAGTCCCCCTAGAGCAGGAAAAGGTGCAGGAGGCATTAGCAGACCACTGTTGGTACTACCAGTAGTATGACCCGAATCCGTTGAATTATTTGAATCAGAGGGGTTTGAGCTAGCATCTGATTTATCACAGTCTATCACAAAACGCACAGATGCAGACTTGTCCACGTGTGTTTCTTTCTCCTGGGAAGGTTCGTCATAGTGAGTGGTTTGTGGGATCCCTGAATCATAACTTGAAGTTGGTGTTGCAGCACCTGTAAAGCTGGTGCTAAAGGTAGGCCATGGAATAAGGGCTGAAGTCATGTTCCCAAGCAGTTTCCCAAGGACTTCAATCTTCATTCTCAACTGCACCGTTGCATTGTACCAAACACACAAAGCCATGTAACGATTGACAAAGTCAGCATATTCCCACTCTGGAAAATGGAGTGCCAGCTTTTTGGTTGAAGGAAATAGCGACTCCACATAGTCCAGCTTCTTCAATAGCTTTGCCACTTGAGTGAGTCCCTCAGTTTGTTTATCCATACATATCTTGCACCAGATAGAGAGACAACCACTGCAATCGTCCTCTCCCCCAGCCACCTTACTAGACCCAACACCATCTGTAGAATCAGAGGTGGTTACAGGTATGCCTTGGATCTTTAGCTCCCCTGCACTGAGGAGCTCATCAACAGTCACAATCTTCAAGTCTGCTTCCTCTTGGTGCTTCTCTGAACAGTTTGAATCATAAGTAAAGTTGAGGACTTCACTAATAACATCTGAAACCTGAAAAAGAAAAAAAGAAAGATAGAAATATTAATACTAAGTTTTATTTTATTGAAAGAAGACTATAACCTATCTATTCATCATCATTTATTTATTATTTTTTATTATCATTATTTTTTTTTTTGAGATAAGGACAGAATAATGCAATCAGATTAAATAGGAAAGTTTGATCCTGACACTGTACAGAACACTATGGATTTTCCAATTAGTTTAACATAATGAAAGGAATATATATATAAAATTATTACCTGCTTTCTCTGATTAACTAAATAGATATCATAGGAATTTGAATCTTGACCTGCATGCCATGCTTGCAGTTCTAGCCATAACATTTCATGGAGCTCCTGCTGGTACAGGACTTCCTCTTCACTTCTCTGTTGACAAACAATTTTAGAATCAGTATATTGCATTCTCTTTCACATTACAATAGAATCTTCAGAAAATCTGGGTGATTTAGTTATAATTACCTTATTTACATGTTCATAAATTTATAAGTTAAAGGTAAAGAAGATTCGTATGCTGACCTTCAGAAAACCAAAAAAAAATAATCATATGTAATTTGTTCTCAAGGGCAATCAGTAATTGGATGTAGAAGTAGAAGATAAACAACAACAGAAGAGTAAGTCTATAGTCCAAAACATTTAGCTACTATTTCCAAGGCAACTTCTCTCAGTGACTCTAAAACAATACTCTCTATGAACCACATGCATATCCTCACTGCTTAAATTCCTTTGGTGACTTCAGTTCCTTACCTGGCGCTGATGGACTGGAACTTCTTGTGTACTAGTTTTAATCAAACTTTGAAGTTTTGCAAAATAACTTAAACGGTCTTGTGGACATTCTGCAGTAGAAACTTTACGAGAACTATCAGTCTGGTCTGCATCATCATCCTCACTTAATCTACGGCTGGAGACACTCATGTAACGTGACCTTGAATCAACCTGAAATTATACTTTATTACACTTGACTGAACTTCACATTATCACATAAAATTTAAGTAATACAGGAATATCTTGCTATTATGGCCTCACAACAAACTAAAAAGTGCTAGATATCATTTTATATAACAACATTATGAAAATTATACAGGGAAAGAAGCTTAAAAGGTACCCATTTCCAAATCTCTCTTGACTCAGGTTTCAAGTGCTGAATATCATAGAATGAAACCTGTACAACAAAAAAGCTCACACTTACAAAGACAGATGCAAAATATATCAGAAGGTCTCAAGTGACCCCTTAACAGAAACTGAGTTTGATTTGTATACAGTAAGTCTCTATACATGCACCTGGAAGTGCTATGAACAATAAAGAAAGTTCTATAATTTACAACTATAATTTTTCTTCTTTGCAAAACATACATCATTTTCTTTTATGGCATTTCTTTTTCTTTTTTTCTTTACTTACTAAATACTTCATACTGACTTGGAATGTATAGAGAAGTTTCTAACATAAATATATATATATATATATATATATATATATATTATATATAATTTTGCACATCTGTAATATTGCAGAGACAAACTATAACATACCCTAACTGCAGCACAGTGTGGTGGCAAGCTCTCGCATCGTTCATCATTTGCATCAGCTGTGGTTGCTGCATTCATGATAATTGACAGATTCTCTACTTCCGATAGCTTTCCATTCCCTCTCAAAGGTTCGCTGCCGATCCATCGATCTTTTATGCTCACGATACTGCCTTCTTGACCTTTCTGGAGCTGAGGTGAAGAAGCCAATAAGTAATTTAATCTGAACCTCACTGTTATGTCATTCATAATTGTCTAAACTCTATTGTTACCCTCTAAAGATTTGACCAAATCATAACTGAACAAAAAACTGGATATCAATAGTTTGACTGGCCTGTCAGTAACTTTATTCATTATACATTAAACAATAATAAATTAAACTAAAATACAATCTAATTTAGTATAAATTATTTACTTTTATATCTGTCATCCAATATACAGTAACAGTAATACCAAGTTGGAAAATTAGATATATACTAGGGAAAAATCAGAAATCTCTCACCACTTGAAAATCTCCTCACAAAAGCATTTTTTATTCCTCCTATCATATCTAGCCAATGTAAATTATACCAAGTTGTAAAACAAATGATTAGCTTTCACTTTTGCTCACTATTAAGTACTTTTGGATCTTGACTACAGGAATATGTCTTCTTTCATCCATGCAGTGACCAACATAATAAGTAAAAATAGCATATCACATCAATGTTTATGTTTATAAAAACATGTAAACATATGTGTTCAACAGTACAATACTTGCTTACACATTTTATCTTTTAAACACATGACTGATATTGAATCAGCTATAGTCTATAACTTAAAACATAAAATGACAAAGGAAAGATACAATTGTACATTCTACATCTTTATACATTTACATCAACTCAGTGACTGCAAGGAGCCAAAGATCCAATTAGTAGGCTTCAGTGGCCACACCTGATTTCCCCAGTCTTTGAATTTACAAGATTTTTTTTCTACTGATACTAATATCAATACTGTTTTCATTATCATTATTGACATCATGATTATCATAATGTTATTCAAATACTACTAATTAAATTAGTTAAAATTATCTTTGTAGAAATCAAGGAAAAGAGTAAACAGGTGTGATGGATTGAACTAATAATTGACTGCTTGGTTACTAACAACTTGTGGGCCAACCCTCTGTAAACACAATTAATAAATTAAAATTACATCTGATATGGCATGTATTATAACTATCTGCCGTCAATGAATTATGAATTCAGTTTCTCAATATTGTAGTGGGATTCTTATTTTAATTGCACAGTGGTCATACTACATATATGGGAGAAAATATTGGAAGTTTAGCCTCTAATCTCAGGTCATACATGCATTACAACAGCAACAGTAATGCTGGGTTGATCTTTCTTGTACCAGTGACTATATACTTGTATAATGGATAACAAATATTACATATGATATAAGAAAGGAAATAGGTTCAATAACCATCAGCATACAATGGTACCTTTCTACAGTAAGGCTTCCATACTGGAAATGCAATTTTATGTCTTCTATGTACAATGAAACTGAAATAATCCACTTACAATTACACATGCTTACTGCCCCTCTCAATAAAACTGCAATAAGAGACAGGTTTTCGCATGTCATTCACCCAAAAAAAAAGTAAAAATAACCCTCCAAACACCAGAAACATTATTCTATAAGATATCTGATCATCCCACGTTTTCCCGGAAATATTAAAAGTTCTGTGAACAACGCCAAGACATAAGAATTCTCTAAGGACTCACTTGCATCTCCAAAGCCATGTTCTGAGAATCCTGGGAGGGAGAGGAACCTTTCAGCTGTGTCCCGACGCTTCAGGGTGGCTTTGATCGTCTTGGCTGCCACCTTTGCCTGAGAACTGTGACCAAGACAAGATGTAAGAAATAAAAACAATAGCATTTGATAGATTACCTGATAAGATCAAGTCAATTAGAAGTGTTACAAAAAGAAAGAAGGAAAATGTAGAGTATATACCTGATACAGATAATACAGCTGAGCATACTAAGATGAAAATTAATAAATAAAGAAAGAAAGGAAGAAAAGAAAAGAGAAAAAACTTGTACTTATGATCTTTATTTCAATCAGAATAAACAATAGTCTAGTTTTTATTTTCTATTACAGTCACAGTAGTAGTATTGTCTCTCTCTTCTCACTCTCTCACTCTCTCGCTCTCGCTCTCGCACTCGCACTCGCTCTCGCACTCGCTCTCGCTCTCGCTCTCGCTCTCGCTCTCACTCTCACTCTCACACTCTCTCTCTCACTCTCACACTCTCTCTCTCTCTCTCTCTCTCTCTCTCTCTCTCTCTCACTTCACTCACTCACTCACTCACTCACTCTCTCTCTCCTCTCTCTCTCTCTCTCTCACTCTCACTCTCACTCTCACTCTCTCACTCACTCACTCACTCACTCACTCACTCACTCACTCACTCACTCACTCACTCACTCTCTCTCTCTCTCTCTCTCTCGCTCTCGCTCTCGCTCTCGCTCTCGCTCTCGCTCTCACTCTCCCTCACTCTCTCTCTCTCTCTCTCTCTCTCTCACTCACTCACTCACTCACTCACTCACTCACTCACTCACTCACTCACTCACTCACTCTCTCTCTCTCTCTCACTCTCACTCTCACTCTCACTCTCACTCTCACTCTCACTCTCACTCTCACTCTCACTCTCACTCTCACTCTCACTCTCTCACTCACTCACTCACTCACTCACTCACTCACTCACTCACTCACTCACTCACTCACTCACTCACTCACTCACTCACTCACTCTCTCTCTCTCTCTCTCTCTCTCTCTCTCTCTCACTCACTCTCTCTCACGCACACTCAGTGTTGCAGCCACATTGTTTAGCAAGGATGTGTCCAATCAGTCTATTTGTTACTGTTATCCTGTATTGTAAAGACCTCTTTCTCTCTCTTTACATATTTCCCCTTATTTCAATTTGTTCCCCTTTTCAAATCAAGAAAATGTACAGAAGAAATAATCACAAGCACTCTTCCCCTCTCATATACATACAAATTTCCTTAATACCTATCATACTCTCTCACTCTCATTCTCACACTCACTCTCATTCTCATCTTCACACTCACTGTTATTCTTGCCCTCACACTCACTTCCTTTCACTTTCTCTCACACTCTCTCTCTCTAACACTCACTTTCTTTCACTCTCTCTCTCTCACACTCATTTTCTGTCACTCTCTCTCTCTCACACTCAATTTCTGTCACTCTCTCTCTCATACTCACTTTCTTTCAAACTCATTCTGCCTCATCTTCACTCTCATTCACACTCACTTTCTCTGACACACTCACTCCCCAATTACACCGACTCACCAGTAGGCATCTCTTTCCTTTTGACGACGGAGGCGATGAGTGCGAGGTGGAGTCTTTCCATATTCCCCTAGGTAGCGAGCCAGTTCCTCCTCCTCCTGAGTGAAGGAGTCAAAACTTTCAAGTGTTTCTGTTTCTTCCGTTTCCTGTACATCCTCACTGCCACTGCTGCTCCTGCAAACCAATCATTATCAGTTATGACACTAAAAGTAGAGTAATTTGTACTATCACACTTTCACATAAAATTATGTATGACACCAGTGTCTTTCCAGGTTTAGAATCTTTCTTAAAAGCTCAACTTAAATATTTTTAACTCCATCAAAAAATGTTACAGCCTACAGTTAATATAATTATCTTCCTAAACTTAACTAAACTCTTACGTATAACAACATAGTTTCTATACTAATGCTCTAGGAATATTTCATAATTAAAATCCTATTCCTCTAAATGTGCCATAATAAAGATGTTATACTAACTGCAAAACACACCTTATTTATAAAAACAACATTTCAGGTCATATAAATTAAATACACTAATTTATTATCACAATTGGATTTCATCCTCACTCCTACAATATATACACTTTACACTCACTGCTTCCAAGAGGACCTTTCTTGTTACCTCAATAACAACAACTGTTCACATCTGTTGGACTTTTAGGGGAAATAAACTAGTTATTGATTGTCATAAATACTTGTAATCATAGTACAAAATATCATATGGTAACTTCATCCTAATAATACTAGTAAATTCATGCATAAAATTCTGATGTACTACATAGCCCTGTCATATCTGGTAATCACAGACTGATAAGGCTTATCTCATTCATCTGTGTCTTTTCTGATGGCCAGCAAATGACAATATTAGGCAGAGTAGATGATAATAATATAAATGTCTACAAAAATTATTATTCCAGATTCTCTATTTGGCAGGAAAGTC
>NC_061848.1:14929998-14937498 GCF_019202785.1 Penaeus chinensis
TTTCCTTTGTTATTACAGTTCAAGTTTAAGTCTTCTTTTATACTCGAGTGTCAAAAGAAAGAATAATGATGATAAAAAAATATGTGTAGCCGTCATATTATTCATCAAATCTTAGAAGTGCTATTGGTTCAGATCTGTGTTTTGTTGCGGCACCATATTTTTAGATCTCCTTGTTTAATAAAAAAAAAACTACTAAATTCACGGAAAGTGGCTTCTGCTGGTAAATTCTTTTCATGTAGCTAATATATATAAAATAATAAATGGCAACTAGAGAGAAATGCAGAAAAAAATAGTGAGTGGTCTAAAACACTAAAAAGAGAGAAAATGAGACAGAATATGAAAAACTGAGAGAATAAGAGAAAATATGGGAGAAAGTACAAGAATATAAGGGAAGCGAGACAGAATGAACTACGAATAGAATAGAATGAAAGAAAATGCGAGAGAATGAGAGAGAATGCGAGAAATGGACGTGGGAAACTCAAATCTCATATTCTCAAAAAAGGTGTAAATTCATGTATCAAAAGGAGTTTTTATATTTGCAATTAGAGGTGCTTTTTGTATTAAATCGTTTAAGGAACTCTACTTAATCCCACCAATCATGTAATGATACGTCATGACGTCATCAACTTCATAAAAAAATATGGAACAAATTCTGACATTTTAATTTGTGACAATTCATCAATATGTATTTTCATAAGTTGTGGGATATTCAAATTGTGAGATTCAACTTTTAACATTATAAAGAAAAACAAAAAGAAAATCATCAACATCATCATCAAGGGGCTAACGCCGACGGGGGTGCATGGCCGCATCCACCCTTCGCTTCTAAGGCCTGATTACCATTCAACCGAGCCATGCGACATGTTGCATGTGCCTAGAGGTAATGTCCATTACCTTTAGCACTTCAACTGGTACATGAATCTGTTCGAATTCAACTCTATTGTTGAACATAATGTTAGTCTTTTTCTTATACATCCTAAGTCCGACTTTCATTATTCAGATTGTTTGTTAGGTGTTGCATTTCATTTGCAGATTCACTGAAGAGAACAATATCATCTGCAAATCTTAGATTATTGTCCGTGTGGAGCTTGATGGTTGCCTTCCCACCTTCTTATATATATCTTCCATTAGTTTACAATATACCTCCTCTACTCCCTGTCTTTGAATGGCTTCTAGTACTGCTGGTATTTGTACAGAGTCAAATGCCTTTTCGTGATCGATGAATGCAATGCACCGGGGTTTCCTATATTTTTTCTTTTATTTGGGTGAGCGTGTGGATGTGGTTGTTGTTGAGAATACACTGCATAAGCCTGCCTGTTCTCTAGGCAGGATAGAATCCAGACTGTCAAAGATGCGAGTTGTAATGACTTTTGTGAAAGGTTTGTGAGTAACTGAAAGGAGGCTTATGGATAGGTAGTAGATAGGTGGAGAGGTCTTTTGTGTATCAAAATAATTGTTGCATTTTTCCTGGCTTTCATTTTTTTCCGTTGTTTTCCCACTCTTCATGCCTTTAAGCACTCTTTTTATTTCTTCTGTCATGATGTCTCTAGTTACCGCGCCCATTTCTATCCGTGGCTGTTCATTTCAGTTGAGTTTTCCACTGATTTAATTCTTATTATATGTCACTTCTCCGTCTGGTGTCCTTATTGCATACATTTGATTTCTCCCTATTCCAAGTCTCCTTTTAGCTGTTTTCATGCTGGTACCTGAGATCGTCTTCTCTATTCTTTCTATATACAGTTTTTGTTAGTTCAGCTAATTCCATCTTGTCGACAGTTTGACGATATTTTCATGACCCTACCAAGAGCTTGCTGGAGCAAGCTCTTCAAGTGCAGCTTCCTTATTATGTCACTGAACTGTTTGTTGATTTGGTCAATGTTGAGATCTTCATCGCTGAGAAGTGAATATCTGTTTTGGATGTTAAGGTTAAATGGTCTTCAAGTTAGCTAAATTTAGCTGCGGTTTTCATATGAGTTTGTTCCTTTACCTTCTGAGGTGTAATTTAATTTGGCCTCTGACCATTCTATGGTCGCTGCCAACATGTACTTTATTAATAACTATTTGAAGTCAATATCTTGTGTGATGTTCGATGGTGGCTTCTATGTCCACTTCAGCTCTAGTCTTTTTTCGAAGAATGTATTCATGATATTGAGTGATCGAGCCTCTGCAAAATCGACTAGCATGTCCCCTCTCATTCCTTGTGCCTATTCCGTGATTCCCCACTAAGGTTTCGCCTTCTGGCTTTTTACCTATTTTGGCCTTAACATCTCCCATAATTACTGTGAACTGGGTTTTTACTCTCTCGCTGGCTAAATGAACATCTTCATAGAAGCTCTCTATTTCTTCATTACTTTGGCTGCAGGTTGGAGCATAGATTTGAACAATCTTTAAGTTGTATCTATTGTTTAGTTTTATTGTTACTGAAGCCTACCCCTAATTCCTGCTTGCTACCTTGGGGTTTACCTCTCCAATACAGTATATGTCCATCATTTTTACTATATCATGCCTATTTGAAATTATGAAGTCAATTTCGTTTTTGATGTTTGATGGTGACTTCCATGTCCACTTTCGCTCTAGTTTTTTTTCGAATAGTGTATTCATGGTAAGTTTTACCTATAGTTTAGTTTTATTGTTGCTGAAGCCACTTTTCGTTATACTAAAGAATTCCACGATATTCATTTCTAAACATTTGTGAACTAAAGCCCTGGTCACACTCGTAACTTGTAGCTAGGGATCCCCATGTGTATATAGAAAACGTCTGCAGCCAGCTGGCGATCCTCGCAGCTAGCGATGGAAAACCAATAGCCCGCTGTGTTGGTATTTGGTTGTTCGCTAGTGGGGGAGAGATCTTATCAAAACAAAAACTATAATGTTTATTTTATAATTTATCCTTTTTTAAAATATTAAATATAATAACCAGTACATAAATAAACCTCTTCTAAATAAATATAAGTAATTTAAATAATTATGTACAATAATATTTTATTAGAATGAATAGATTATTGAAGGGTTACTCGCTTGACCATCGAACGTAAACACAAACATTCAGCAGGATTGGCATAATGGAGCTCTCATCCGAAATTACTTTCGCTTTTCTGGAGAAAATAAGGATGAATGAGATTCTGTGGAAGACCAGCTTGGAAAATTATAAAAGTAGGAACTTAAAAAGGTCGCTCATGGATAAAATTTGCAGCGAACTTCGCCTGGAATACCCATCTTCGGAGGAAAGCTCCATGGTGGTTTGTTTACTATCGGCGTCACCGCTGCGCGGGGACGATGGTTCTTTCTTGAGGACAAGTGTGACCACATCCCCGTCTACCGATAATAGCTGGTGTTCGTGTGTAGGGGGATATCTCCTCATACAAGTTACTAGTGTGACCTTGCCTTAAGACACCTACCCCTAGCATGGGGTTTACCTCTCAAATAGAGTATGTGTCTATCATTTAGTATCTTCTGTTATTGGCCTAGTCTTCTAACTTCACAGTCCTACAACATCCCATTTAATTAAAGAGAGTTCCTCAAGTAATGCTAGTAAGTCGGATTAAGTTCTCATTGACCTTGTATTATATGTGTAAAGGTTCATCATCGTGGGCGGCCTGTTTTTTAACCGGAGATTTTTAGAACACTCTGCTCTGGAGCGATCCTGATCGCCGCCGTAACTGTGAAAGGTAGAGAGCTGAGTCACACCCCCACCTATTGGTTTTGGTGTATCTTGGTGGGGGGAGTAATTTAAATGGGATGCTACTGATAAGCCCCTCTAGCAGGGTTGGCCCTGTCTAGTTTGAACTCCTCACTACACCAGGCTATACTCCCGTGAGCATAGGTTTGATTATCAGAAGTGCATATATATATATATGTGTGAGTATATTTTATACATTTAATTTTATCTATGTATATGTACACCTAGTGCAGACATAGTTGTTAATCTGCAAATGCCCAAAGTACTACGCATATGTTCTACATGTAAGCATGCACCTTTACATATTCTCCTATGCATATGATATGCATACATACTCCTACGTTATACACTACTATAAACATGCACATGTATGCACATATATAGACGTATGTGCACATGATATGTAAACTCTCGAATTCTCCGGATGGGTGGCTGATTGACCCATCAGTCTAGGCTGTAGCGACTTCAGTAGCATACTAAGAGGCTTCTTGCCATTATGTTAAAAAAGTCTTTAACTAATGCATCCTCCCACTTATGACCCATGGATCAGAAACATGGACTACAACCAAAGGAACTGGAAAGGAAACTAATAAGTGTCCAGAGAGGGATGGAGAGGTTGATGCTGGGAATCAACCTAAGAGATCAGGCTGAGGGCGACATGGATCAGGAAAAAAGACAAAAGTGGAAGATATATTGTGAGCATCAAAAAGAAACAATGGCAATGGACACGTCATATATATCGGAGACAGGACGCCAGATGGACAAAGAAAGTAACAGACTGGGCTATAGATAACTGAAAGAGGCCAAGGGCCAGACCGATGACAAGATGGCATGACGAAATAACGAAATTTTGGGGCCAAGACTGGAAACAAAAAACGGAAGACAGACAAAGTTGGAAAAGATTGGGAGAGGCCTACGGCCTGCAGTGGAATGATTCAGGCTGATGATGCTGTTATATATATGTATATATATATGTATGTATGTATGCATATGTATATGTACATACATACATACGCACATACATACATACATACATACATACATACATACATACATACATACATACATACATACATACATACATACATACATACATACATACATACATACATACATACATACATACATACATACATACATACATACATACATACATACATACATACATACATACATACATACATACATACATACATACATACATACATACATACATACATACATACATACATACATACATACATACATACATACATACATACATACATACATACATACATACATACATACATACATACATACATACATACATACATACATACATACATACATACATACATACATACATACATACATACATACATACATACATACATACATACATACATACATACATACATACATACATACATACATACATACATACATACATACATACATACATACATACATACATACATACATACATACATACATACATACATACATACATACATACATACATACATACATACATACATACATACATACATACATACATACATACATACATACATACATACATACATACATACATACATACATACATACATACATACATACATACATACATACATACATACATACATACATACATACATACATACATACATACATACATACATACATACATACATACATACATACATACATACATACATACATACATACATACATACATACATACATACATACATACATACATACATACATACATACATACATACATACATACATACATACATACATACATACATACATACATACATACATACATACATACATACATACATACATACATACATACATACATACATACATACATACATACATACATACATACATACATACATACATACATACATACATACATACATACATACATACATACATACATACATACATACATACATACATACATACATACATACATACATACATACATACATACATACATACATACATACATACATACATACATACATACATACATACATACATACATACATACATACATACATACATACATACATACATACATACATACATACATACATACATACATACATACATACATACATACATACATACATACATACATACATACATACATACATACATACATACATACATACATACATACATACATACATACATACATACATACATACATACATACATACATACATACATACATACATACATACATACATACATACATACATACATACATACATACATACATACATACATACATACATACATACATACATACATACATACATACATACATACATACATACATACATACATACATACATACATACATACATACATACATACATACATACATACATACATACATACATACATACATACATACATACATACATACATACATACATACATACATACATACATACATACATACATACATACATACATACATACATACATACATACATACATACATACATACATACATACATACATACATACATACATACATACATACATACATACATACATACATACATACATACATACATACATACATACATACATACATACATACATACATACATACATACATACATACATACATACATACATACATACATACATACATACATACATACATACATACATACATACATACATACATACATACATACATACATACATACATACATACATACATACATACATACATACATACATACATACATACATACATACATACATACATACATACATACATACATACATACATACATACATACATACATACATACATACATACATACATACATACATACATACATACATACATACATACATACATACATACATACATACATACATACATACATACATACATACATACATACATACATACATACATACATACATACATACATACATACATACATACATACATACATACATACATACATACATACATACATACATACATACATACATACATACATACATACATACATACATACATACATACATACATACATACATACATACATACATACATACATACATACATACATACATACATACATACATACATACATACATACATACATACATACATACATACATACATACATACATACATACATACATACATACATACATACATACATACATACATACATACATACATACATACATACATACATACATACATACATACATACATACATACATACATACATACATACATACATACATACATACATACATACATACATACATACATACATACATACATACATACATACATACATACATACATACATACATACATACATACATACATACATACATACATACATACATACATACATACATACATACATACATACATACATACATACATACATACATACATACATACATACATACATACATACATACATACATACATACATACATACATACATACATACATACATACATACATACATACATACATACATACATACATACATACATACATACATACATACATACATACATACATACATACATACATACATACATACATACATACATACATACATACATACATACATACATACATACATACATACATACATACATACATACATACATACATACATACATACATACATACATACATACATACATACATACATACATACATACATACATACATACATACATACATACTATTATTATCTATTATTATTATTATCATTATTATTATAACACTACTATTATCATTGTTATTGTTATTTTTG
>NC_061848.1:14949998-14954998 GCF_019202785.1 Penaeus chinensis
TGTGTGTGTGTGTGTGTGTGTGTGTGTGTGTGTGTGTGTGTGTGTATTAAGTTCTAGTTACTGTAAAGGAATAGATCAGCGGGCATTCTGTGATCCTCTGCCGTGCTGAGGCGTGGCTTCAGTATTGCTGTCTGTGCTCAGAACAGGGACTTATTTCTGATATTTCTGTTATTCTAGAGATAATAATGGTTCTGTTCATACATCATGGTTCTCATTATCATTATTTATATAAACAATTTTATTATTATTCTGATTAACATCAATATTGTTATCATACATGTTTTTATTATTATTATCATTATTATTATGTTATCATCATATTGATATCAACATTATTTTCATTATTACTACTATTATTATTCTGATTTTTTATTATCATTCATTATCATTGTTATTATCATTATTATTATTATTATTACCACTATTAATATTATCATCATTATTATTATTATTGTAGTGTACGGCTGCGCACTCGCCGACTCTAAGGTCGATCTCGCCTGGACAGACATCGTCCTCGGGCGCCGAGTGGTTGAGGCCACATGCCTGCCTCCTCTACCACGGAACAAAAGACGTGGGGAACTCTACGATGCTGCCATTGACTGGGATGAAACGTCCCGGGCTCCGCTTCCATCGACGATGCGGGCGCACTCGCTGTGCACCCGCACGAGGCTGGTGCTTCACCCGCCATTTACGCCTCGCCCACGTGACTCTAGTGCGACTTATAATCCGTGACCAAAGCCATACGAGCCGCCAAAAGACAGTGTTACGAACTAATGTGAACATGGTTATAAAAATAACCAAAGAACGTATTTTAAACCAAGTCTCGTTACTTGGATGGAGTTGAAGTCTCCGAGAAAAAAAAAAAAAATTTTATTTATTTTCTAAGTCCAATACCGTAGAGAGTTACTGCCCCAAATGCACAATTTCCACGCAAATTGTACATTGCTAGTTTTCCTATGTATTCTTTCCTTTATTATTATTTTTTTTATATTCTATCTCTTTGGCGACGCTTCCAAAGTGTCAATATAACCCCTGAAGAGAGTAATAGTTGTTACATATTTTGGCTGTTTGTTTTTCTCCCCCTCTCTCTTTTCATGGTAGTTCGGGTCCTTTGGGTTGTTTGGACTACCGAACTATCGGTTGGTCTTCCAAAGCTTTGCCTATCTTTTTCTTTTCGCGCCATGCTTATGGGGAAGACAGTTCGGTCCTGACTTCTATGCTGGACAGTGGTTCCGCTCCCGGTATTGTGCTCGCTTTGGATTTACCTTGCTGTGGATTTGCCTCGCTTCACGCCAGAATTAACGAATCCGTGATTTGTTTTGCAAGATAAGTATTCTTATGGTTGTGTGTGGAAGACACCTGGTCTCTGTTGGACTTTGGCGTGTGTCATGCTGCATTACTACTTGCAGGGTGCACTCTCTTCCACAAAAACCCAAAGCAGCCCTTTGATCACAAATTATCAGAGCATAAAAGGACCACTCACTTAGAAGGAACACTGCTTGAGGATCCGTACCTCCAGTGTGCCATTTCCTATTTTTAAGCTAAGTTATTACTTAGTTTTTTTTTTGTTGTTGTTGTTTTTACGATTGGTTGTTTTTTTGTTTCTTTTTCCTTTTCCCCAGCTTGAGGATCCGTACCTCCTGGGAGAATCTTCCACATTCTCGCCCGTATTTTAAGGGCCGTTTCCGCTTATCTTTGCCGTTCTTTTGTTTATTGTTTTTACTTTGCCTTGGTCGATTCCTGCCTGACCTTGTGGGTGTTCAGGCAGTCTTCGTGATATGACCTTTTGGTGTTTTATTGTTTTACTTGGCTTCCGCCGCTAAGTAAATTTCTTTGTACAAGTTTTTATCTCGTTAACTACACAAGTGTTTTTATTCAGAGTTCCTCAGCACTATTCTTTTTATGTTAATCTCCATTCTGGGTTGGGGATTAACTTGTTTAAATTAGGGTTAGTGTATTTTTTTGTGTGTGCTAGTACTTTGATTAAAAATACTTACGAGTTGGGACGCCAACTTAGGGGTAAATGTTCGTGAGTTATTTTTTTTAACATCTGGTGTTGATTTCCACGTACATCACCCCCGCTGTGATTAAATTGGTGATGTACGCAACTATCAATTTCTCATGACTGAATCATTTGTAGACCTCCCTAATGAGTGTAACCTTTTTAAATAAACATCATACCGTCATAGAACTTTCACTCAGTCCCAGTCAGGAAAACAAACGACATCTGTGTTAAGTTCTGGTTTTGACTAAAGCTGAATGCTTAACGTTCTTGGACTTGGGTCTCCTAAACAGCACATTGCTGGTTACTCTACCTCGCAACCCTGAAAGGCTGTAAAAAGGCTAGATGAATCAGAGTATATTAAGCTGATATTCTAGAATAGATCATAACTTTGCTACACCTGGGTTCCCACTTCCAGCAGGTGGATGCTCAATCCGAAGGGAAGAGGAAGAATTCTATGATCTTGCTTTTTCTTCCATACACGTCCACGCAGACGCTCAGCCTACGCTATCTCCCTTTTCACATTTACACACTTACACATCCAACATTCAGCACACACATTCTGTGTTTTCCTTCCACCCTCTTCTCATACAACATTCACACCCCCATACACAACACACACGGTTCCCGAACCTACTAATCGGGTGGTGGCAGCGTGACGTAGGCCTGGAACCTTACATCTGTTCACTGCAGACGAATCTTTTCCTGAATAGTTTTATTCTTATTCTCGGTCGAGCCCGAACTCAACCAGATACATAAAAATCTACTTGGTCTACGCCCCGCTACAATTATCATTATCATTATCATTTTTAAAGGGATTTTCTTAATCATATGAAACTTAAATGAAATACAAGAAATAAGCTTTGTCGAAGTCGCTTGACATCAAAACTGTATCCATATGCACTGTCATTTTGGATCGGTCCTTGCAACTGGTAAATAATTGGAAATGCTGGTTTTATAGAGGGTTGCTTGTATATTTAAGTATATATATATATTTATACATATATATATATACATATATATTTGTATTATTATTATCACTCCTAAATTCATATTTACGAACAAAATACACACTACATGTGAGAGTTTATCCTAAGAGTAATAATGATAATAGTACAGATAATACCAATAAAAATAATGGTGATAATGATAATAATAATGATAATAATAATAATAATGATATAACAATAATATAATATAATATAATAATAATATAATAATGTAATATAATAATAATAATAATGATAATAATAATAATGATAATAATAATAATGATAATAACAATAATGATAATAATGATAATAATGATAATGATAATAATAATAATGATGATAATAATAATAATGATAATAATAATAATAATAGCAATGATAATAATAATAATAATGATAATGGTGATAATGATAATAATAATAATAATAGTGATTATAATATTGATTATATTAGCAGTAGAAGTAATAATGATTATAATAATAATAATAATGATCATAATGATAATAATAGTTATAACAATAATAATAATAATAATTATAATAATATTAAAAATAATAATGATAATAATAATGATGATAATGCTGATAATGATGATAATGATGATGATGATAATAATAATGATAATATTAATAATAATAATAATAATAATAATAAATAATAATAATAATAATAATAGTAATAATAATAATAATAAGTATCTAACAATAATAATGATCATGATAATGATAATGATAATAATAATAACAATAATGATAATAGTGATAATAATGATAATGATAATAATGCCAATAATAATAATGATGGTGATGATGATGATAATAGTAATAATAATACTAGTAATATTAATAATAATAATAATAACAATAATAATAATAATGATGATAATAATGATAATAATAATAATAATAATAATAATAATGTTAATAATAATAATAATGTTAATATTAATAATAATAATAATAATAATGTTAATAATAATAATAATGATAATAATAACAATAATAATAGTAATAATAATAATAATGATAATAATAATAATAATAATAATAATAATAATAATAACTATCCTTATTATTATAATGATAATGATAATGACAATAAAAATAATTGTAATTATAACAATACTACTACTACTAGCAACAATAAAAGGAGCATCAAGAAAAAAAAGAAAAGACAAATTAAGTCTACTTGAATGGATCTTTTAAGACTAAATTCCGAATGATAAATCAAAAATAGAAAAATGAAGTGGATTAAGGGCGGGTCCATTTGATCCCTTTACAGTTTTTTTTAATTTTGTTATGAAATCCGATGTTAAAAGGTGTCTGGATTTTACTCAAGGTTATATATGGAATACAAAGCATTACATAACCATTAAGGAATAGAGATTTTTTTCCCCCATTCTTATCCTATGCATCGTCCTAATTTTGTTTCCCACGTTCATATATTATGAACGTGGGAAATTGCGATTAGTAAATTGAATAAGGAACGCTGGGAGTGCCCGTTGTCAATGTGACTTTGTGTCCTCCGTCTTAGCCGTGACCAATTCATGTGTAGGATGTGAATATTACTTGGTGGTGATAGCAATGCATAGCTGGAAATATGACCTAAAATTTACTATTCCGAACTCCTGAGAAGAAACTGAAAGAGAATATGATACATGTGAAAGCTAGCTAAGTTTGTAGATTTTGTTGTTGTTGCTGTATGTTGCATCACTATATCTGGTTGATCTTTCTCAGTGTAGTCATGTTGTTAGTTATATCAGAAGCACCCAAGTGCATGCGACCAAAGACGGCCTCTGCAAAGTCCGTGTTTATGGTGATATATTCTGTGGCGAACTTGTTAATCTGCACATCTCATGCCTCACATGGTAATAAACCGAGACGGAAATTTGGTGACGTCGTTATCACACATCAAACAAGGTCAACAGTTATGGGAAACCAATTTACTACGTAATAGAAGGGTTGGCACGAACTTAAAAGATCTGTCATTCTGCCATAGTTGAAAG
>NC_061848.1:14959998-14964998 GCF_019202785.1 Penaeus chinensis
GATACTAGTAACGATACTTCTGCTAAAGATAATGATGATAATAATGATGGTAATATTGATGAAAACCATATGATAATAATAATAATAGAAATAATAATAGCAACAACAGCAACAATAACAATAATAATGATGATGATAATGATAATGATAATGATAATGATAATGATAATGATAATGATAATAATAACTTTTATCATAACAACAATAATGATAATAATAACAATAATAATAATAATGCTAATAATAATGCTAATAATGATAATAATAATGATAATAATAATTATTATTAATGTTAATGCTAATAACAATAATAAAGATAATGATAGCAATAATATCAATACTATCAAAAACAACAACAACAACAATAATAATAATGATAATAATAATAATAATAATAATAATAATAATGATGATAATAAATAATGACGAAAATAATGATGAAAATTATAATAATAAGAATAATAACAGCATTAATAATAGTAATGATAATGATACTAATGATGATGACGATGATGATAGCAATGATGATAATAATGATGATAGTATTAGTTATAACACTAATAATGACGATAATTGCAATAATGATAATTATTACAATCATTACAATGAAAATAGTAATACCAACAATAATAATGATAATAATGATAATGAAATGAAGACAACAATAATAATTACAATAATAATCGCAATACTAATAACAACAATGATAATGATGATAGTAAAAATAATAATTATGAATTTTCTCTCTCTCCTCCCCTCTCTCTTTTTTTTACTCTTTCTTTCTTCACTTTCTCTTCTATCGTCTCTCTTATTCCCTTTCTCTTCTGTCTATCTTCTCTCTTCTTTACTTTCTCTTCTGTATATCTTCTCTCTCTCTTCTCTAGCTCTTTTCTCTCCCACCCTATCTCTGTATGGTCGCTAGGGTCGTCTCGTGCTAGAGAAGCGGGTGTGATTGAGGCTTCGCAGTAAGGTGTAACATTCAGTAGCAGGGAAGATCACGTCGTCTTCAGAGGCTGAAATAGAAGTGTAAGTGCCAGTAAAAGGGCTAAGAAGGAGGACAATAATATGCTTGCCAATCGTCTAAGTTGCTAGAAAAATGAGAGCGTAGTAAGAACAGTTTGTTACAAGGAGGGTAACGTGTTAAGTGAGGAGGTGCTAATTACATGGGATTTGTCAGGATAAGTGAGTTCAGCAGAGTGCCATCATATTGTAGAGAGAAAAATTAATTGGACAAGAATCCCATATCTTGGGGCTAAATATGCAAGTGCTTATGCTTCGAACACAAAAGCAGCTTGGCCTGAATTTAATTATTATCGTGCGCGTCTCGGTCGCGTCACTTGTAACTAGCGGTGTGCAAAGTGTGCGTAATATCTCGGCCATGAGCAGCGCTTAAATTTAACTTGAGATGATAATAACTATGTAAACCTATGTAAAGCATGGTGTCTGCAGAGCGTTGCTATCATTTGCAACTTGCATTTGAGGCATGGATCAGTTAGTTACATATACATATTCACCAAACTTTAAAACTAAAGAAGTATAAATTCCAGCGTAACTAAAGACAAGCTCTCGAACTTTGAGATGACCTAATGAAGACGAGTTGGGTTCAGTATAAGTTATAATAAAGTAATTACTAATAGGCATACCATTTAAAGAGGAAAAATATATAATTTTATGAATTTCCCAACAATTAACATTAATAAAATACACAGAAACAAGAATATAACAGCAACTGAATAAATCAGCACGTAATTATTTGCTCTGAGAAGTAGATATATGCTAAACTGTGTAATGTGAAGACAAAAATAATAATGACAGAAAACCACTAATAACACAATATATCAATGGAGGAAATGATTAGCGTAAGGGAATGAGGTGTGAGTTTGTTTGTTGTGTTAAAAAAAAAAAAACACACACAAAAAAAAAAAAAAAAAAAAATGGTTGACGGCGAAAAGTTATGTAGTATAGGGTTAGTAGCATGTATTCGTATAGTGGCGTGTACTTGAATTTGAAAGAAGGCAGCTCTATGTGAGGTGGGTATAGGGAGGGCAATAGTTAATCTGGCGCTAATAGTAGCGAGGAAGTATTGGTGGTGCTGAGTGGAACGGCGGCTCCATGGTTGTGCTGACGAGGGTTGGCGAAGAGGTGGAGAGGCAGGTAGGCCAGTTTGGCATGAATGGCGGCGTAGAGGGCGAGGATTTTCTTCAGCGACTTCGTCAGGAGGGTAGAACAGGCGTGAATTGTCAGGACAAAGTAGTAGGGCAGACATGGTGCGGAAAGGCATGGATCAAAAGAGGATTTAGTAGCCATGGCTGGGCGTGCAAGGAAGCACTTCGACAGTAGTACCTTGTTTGCAGATAGCGTGGATCGGCAACAGGTGTCAGTGAGGGGCGTTGTCTGTCAGGGTAATAGGCGAATTAGCGCTGTGAGGTTCTTGAACACCGGTTGCCAACAGATATCAACGAGAGAGCGTGGCCTTAGTGTAGGTGAATGAAAGGGCTCTTAACTTGTTGGGTTTATTACTCAAGGAAGATATAAGTCCCCCTAAAGACCCCCTTGTACCCGGGGGTGAGCATTTACACTCACACACACACACACACACACACACACACACACACACACACACACACAGACATATATGTAAAATATGTATATGTATATATACACACACATATATATATATGTTTATGTATATACATGTATATATACATATGTATATATATATACACACAGAGATTTATAGAAACACACACACACAGATGTATATACACACACATATATAGGAGAAAGAGAGATACTGCTAGATAGCTACAGGTTGACAGAGAGATATTCATAGACAAATAAGGAGATAGGCAGATAGACAGAGCAGAAAGAATGTTCATGAAAGAAGCAAAAAAAACAAGAAAGTACAGAAAAAGAGAAAACTTCTGGAAGGGAAGTTACGTGTCATTCAACGACCTTCCTCAACCTGCATCAGATGATTCCGAAAGAGAACGGGAAGTTATTCGCTCTCATCTGCTTGCGATTGGAACTCGTGAATCTTTATTGCAATGAACTGACTTTTTGGGGTTTTATATCATATATCAGTTGTTATATTTGTCATCACTAATAAGGTATCTATCTTTTTGAGTAACGGTATTATGATGGTGAATATTAATATCATATTATTATTATTATCATTATCACTGTCATTATCATTATCATTATTATCACTATTATCATTATTATCATTGTTATCATTATCATTATCATTATCATTATTATCACTATTATTATTATTATCATTATCACTGTCATTATCATTATCATTATTATCACTATTATCATTATTATCATTATCATAATTTAATCGGGATTATCATTATCATTATTGTTACTCTATTATTATTATTATTATCATTGTTATTATTATTATCATTATCATTATAAGGATAATCCGATTCCAAACCGGGCCAGAGGGAGCTGGCATGGCCTCTTCAAGCAAATCCATCTAGGAGAAAGTAGCTCTGATTAATAATCCATCTGCTGCCTTGCAAAATGCAGAAAGTGTGGAGGAAAAACTGGAATAATAACTGTGTGTACGATCAAAGACAAGAGAGATAATAATGGAAAAAAAGAAAAAAGAGAGATGGGTTGAGTGTATCCAAGCCCTTTATAACTCGCAGAGACAGAAAGACTTCACATTAAAAAAACGACGGTGAAGGACCCCCTATCTTAAAAGATGAAGTTGGATATGCAAATGAAGAAAATGTGAGATGGAAAAGCAACAGGGCCAGATAAGATCACTATTGAAATGGCGAATGCATTTGAAGAGTTTGGTCTGGAAAAGACAACCAGCTTAATTAAATGTTTTTTATAATACCTGAGCTATCAAGTTCTACATTCATAGCGCTGCCGTGACCAAAATCGAACAATCAGTCTAATGAGTCATCTTAATAAAATTCTTCTCAGAATTATATAGAAAGAAAATTAATCCAGAAGATGTGGATTTTTAGCTGGCAAAGAAACATCTTGCTATATTTCTGTTGCTAAGAGAACGAGCAACAGAAATATAGCAAGATCTTTATATCTGTTTCCTTGATTTCACAAGGGCATTTGGCACAGTAGATCACGAGAAGATTATAAAGTTGCAATAGTAAGAGTTGGACAAGGAACAACAATTCACAGAACATCAAAAGAGGAGTTAGACAAAGCTGTGTTTTATCACCAGATCTGTTCATATATATATATATATATTTATATATATCCAATTATAAACATATATACATTTATACATATATACAGTTCTGATAGCCGGAAGACAACGACAGAGACCCGTAGAATTAATTAATGTAGAAAGTGAGAAAATAGGCCTCAGCCTTAACCAAAGAATGAGAGACCTTGATAATCTCAAAGAAAAATGGCATCCAAGACTTCAATAAACATCAACGGAATAAAACTCATTAATCGAGTCAGTTTAAATATCTAGGAACCCAAATAACTTCTGACGGGAAAAGTACCACTGAAATAAATAGCAAGTTAGCACAATTAAAAACAGCATTCACCACCATGAAAGACATCTTGACAAATAAAAAAATTGCCATCAAAGCAAGAAGAGTTCTTAAAACGTACATACTCCCAGTACTCTTGTATGGGAATGAATCACGGACCATCAATAAATATACACAGAAACGGCAAGAAGCAACTGAAATGTGGTTCTTCAGAAGGATGCTGGACAGAGCGACAAAGGAGGAAGTGATGAAAAGGTCAGGAACATCAAGAATCCTTGTTAAAAATATCAGAAATCAACAATCCAAATTCAGAGGGCACATAATGAGAAGGCGAAGCATAGAACATCTTGTAACTACCGGAAAACTTGAGGGAAAACGAAGCAGAGGAAGACAGAGAAAAAAGATACTGGGCAGCTAGACTCCATGGCTTTAAAAAGACCAGCCAAACGACGTCCTTGCGTGTGTCTGGAATCGGGAAGGGTGGAGGGCCTTGGGTGCCGAAGCTGAGAGGCG
>NC_061848.1:14977498-14982498 GCF_019202785.1 Penaeus chinensis
CGTTATCATCATTAATTTCTTTATCTTTATTTTATTGCCATTAACACTATTGTTGTTATTGTTATTACTGTTATCTTTATTATTATTATTATTATTATAATTATTATTATTATTATTATTATTATCATGATTCTCATTATCATTATCATTATTATTATTATTATTATTACCGTTATTTCTATTATTATTATTATTGTTCTTGTTATTCTCATTACTATTATTATTATCATTATTATCACAATTTTTTTCATTATCGTTATTATCATTGTTGTTATCATTATTATCAGCATTACTACTGTTGTTATTATTATTAAAATTATTATTATAATTATTATTGTTATCATTAACATAATTATCATTATTATTATTATTATTATTATTATTATTATTATTTTTATTATATCATTATTGTTGTTGTTGTTATTGTTATCATTATTATCTTTATTATCATCATTATCATTATTATTTTCACCATTATCATCATAATTATTATTATCATTTTTATTATTATCATTATTACCATTATTGCTATTATTATTATTATTATTATTATTATTATTATTATTATTATTATTATTATTATTATTATCATTGTTGTTGTTATTACTATTATCATTATCATCATCATCATCATGATTATTATTATATAACTACTACAACTACAACTGTTGATAGTAATAATAATGATTATTGCTATCATTATCATTATTATTAGTGTTATTATTATTATTATCATCATCATTATTATTATTATATTGTTATTATCATTAGCATCATCATCATTGTTATTATAATTATCGATATTATTATTGATATTTTTATTATTATAATTACCATTTTTATCAATTATAATAATTATAATGACAATGACTCAGTGATAATCAATGATGATTTTAATGATAATTATGATAACAATGATGAAGGTGATAATAATGCTAATAATAGTAATGATAATAACAAAATAGTAGTAATGATAATAGCAATATTGATAATGATAATAATAATGATGATGATGATGATGATGATAATAACAATAATGATAATAATAGTAATAATAATAATAACAACAACAACAATAATAATAAAGATAATAATAATAATAATAATAATAATGATAATAAAAAGGATGATGATACTACTACTACTACTATTATTACTACTAATGATATTGATAATGATAATAATAATAATAATAATGATAATGAAATCGATAATGATAAAGGAAATATTAATGACAATGAACATGATAATCAGGAGTATAGTGATAATGATGATAACAAAATAATAAAATAATAATAATAAAAATACTACTACTGCTACTAATCATGGTAAGGATATTCGTAATAATAATAACAACAACAACAACAACAACAACAACAACAACAACAATAATAATAATAATAATAATAATAGTAATAAAAATAATAACGAAAATAATAATAACGATAATAGTAATGCTAACAATATTAATAATGATAATAAGAGTAATGATAATGATAATGATGATAATGACAATAATTATAATGATACTTATACTCATGATATTCATGATAATAATGATGGCAATAATAGTAATAATGATGACTGTAATAATGAAAATAATAGCTATAATAATAACAGTAATCTTTATAATAATAACATCGTTAATGATAATGATGATGATGGTGATAACAGCCATTATGATAATAATAATAATAACAAAATAATGATAGCAATAATATATTTATAATATCATCAATGATAATGATAAGGATGATAATGATGATATATATTGGTAATAACAATTAGAGAAATGATATTGACAATAATATTGATAATAATGATAATAATAATAATAATAATAATAATAATAATAACTAATAATAATGATAATAATAATAATAAAAATGATAATAATAAAAATAATAATAATAACTAATAATAATGATAACAATGATAATAATAATTATATGATGATTGATGATGATAATGATAATAAGATAATAATAATGATAATGATAATAATAATAGTGATAGAAATACACGATCGCTTAATATTTTGTTAGACGGAGGTAGCTCTACTTCCCTTGCTACTAGTGCATGATTTAAACTAAACTAATCTCCAGAGCGACCAATCTTTGAGACTGGAAGCTCGTTCAATTGGGACGAAATCTTACATATCCTAGATTATTGGAGGGAAAGAGGAATGGGGGGGGGGGGGGTTATACGTGATTTATGGTTATACAATTGTTATTTTATATGCATGTATAAGTATGTATGTATGTATGTATGATATATATGTATACTCATATGTATATATATATATATATACACACATTCATATGTATATACATATGTATATACATATATATATATATATATATATATATGTATGTATGTATGTGTGTGTGTGCGTGTGTGTGTGTGTGTGTGTGTGTATGTGTGTGTGTGTGATCATTATCATCATTGGAGAGCTAACGCCGGCGGGGGCGTATAGCTGTATCCACCCTTCGTTTCCACCTACGAGGGTCCTTCATGGTGAGCCGGCAGGCAGGGGCCCGGCCCATCTCTAGCTCTTCACGACTTCCTCGTGCCTAAGCCCAAGCCACGACTTCCTCGATCATCCCACAGGCCTCCTCCACCCAGGGTTGTCTCGAATAGAGACAACCTGGTAGGCAGGGTCATCCTGCGGGAATCGAGCCAAGTGGCCATATAGCCTGAGTTGGCGATCGCGGATTGTGCAAGTACCAGTCTCACGGTGCAACCATTGGTTGGACACATGGTCCCGCCAACTGTACCCCATGACCTGGCACAGGGATCTGTTACAAAAGGCATCAAGACGAGATTCCAAAACACAGGATAGCGTCCAGTTTCACAACCATATAGTAAAATTGGCAATAACAGTGCCTTGGAGACATGTAGCTTGGTCCTTCTGCACAGGTTCCAGCATCTTCAAATACTATTGTCGAGAGATTTCATAACCTCTGCTGCCAGGCCAATCCGTCTACTGACCTCCTGGTTTGACAGCCCGAAGTCATGAGCTGCACTACCAAGGTATATAAAGCTCTCTGTGACCTCGATGTTCTCACTGAACAGGATCTCCTAGCAGGCCCCTAAAGTCCTGGATCTCGGTCTTGGTCCAGGATACCTTTAGCCCCAGCGGCTTCGTTCCATTGCTGAATGCATCAAGAAATGGCACTAGGGTTTCCAGAGATTCCGATAAAATAGCAACATCATCAGCAAAGTCAAGGTCTGTAACCTTGATATTGCCCAGCCTTGCTCCACAGTGACTTTGGACAGTTGCTCTACCCAATATCCAGTCCATGCAAATGTTGAAAGGTGTTGGTGCAAGAACACAGCCTTACCTCACACATGAACTAACAGGGAAGGAGCTCGACAGACCCCCACCAAACTTTACAGCACTTTCAGTACCAGTATACAGGTTTGCTATTAATCCAGTAATCCTTGTTGGAATTCCTCTTAGTCTCAGGATCTCCCAGAGTGTTTTGTAATGCACGGTATCAAACGCCTTCTTGAAGTCAATGTAGGCAGCAAGCAGCCCTTGTCCAAACTCACGACAGCGCTCTACAGTGACTCGAAGCACCAGGATACAATCTATTTTGGACTTACCAGGAGTGAATCAAGATTGCTCAGGCCTCTGATGCCTCAGAGGGTGGTCTCTGAGACATTTCAGAATGATGTGAGTGAGAACCTTGCCAGGGTATACTTAGTAGTGTAAGGCCTCAGTGATTGCTGCAGTCCCACCAATCCCTTTTCCCCTTCCAGAGAGGGATAACCACAACCTAGATGGCAGATATGACAGCATGCAAGCCCATTGTCATAGGTTCTCCACCAGCCTTTAACAGTTCAGCTGTGATGCTGCATATACCATCTTCAGCAGATTGCCCCCCTGACCTCAGTCAGGGAGGGTAGATCCTCGCTGATGGGTGAGTCTGGCAAAGGAATCTCGACATTGCTGGTGGATCAATCTGGTACAACTGCCTAAAATACTCAGCCCAATGCACCTGCATCTCATCAGGATCTGAGATTATCTGGCCACTTGCTGAGCGGACTGAAGTCATCTGTGAGGAAGGCTTGAAGTTCAGCTTTCTCAGGCTTGGTAGGCAGGACGAAGGTCATTTACTAGGAAATGGCTTTCGACCTCCTCTGCAAGATTCCTGATAAACTGTTCCCTGTCCCTTCTCAGCAGTGACCTAGTCCTGCACACCAGGGAATGATGCAACTTGCAATCCCGACAGTCGAGCCGTGCGACAAGCATCTGTGGCTTCCACTGCCTCCTATGAGATGAAATTCTGTCTTGCTCTTTGGCGTTCACTAATCGATTCTTGGGCTGCATCGAGTGTTTTACACTTGAAGGTGTCCCACAGAAGAATAGGGTCCATTAGGCCTCCGAGTGCTGCAAAATGACCAGATATAGCTTCATCAAACCCCCAGGCATACTCTTCGTCCTTCAATCTGTCGACATGAAACACCCTAAGCTGTTCATTGGAGTGATGGGGGTTCTGAAGTGGACCCGGAAAGTAGCCACAACTATCTATGATAGTTCCACAGAACTCCGATACACTGCAGTTCTGGAGGATCCTCCAGTGAGTGCTAACGAGGATGTGGTGATCTCCTTGGCGTTAGAACGCTGATAACAGGAGCCAGAAATTCTTAAATTTCTGGGACCTAGCAAAGTCCCGGAAAAGGAGGATATTCTCACTGCCAGCATCAGCTCCTGAGCCATGAGGACCGACAGACATCTCATAGCCAGCTCGGTCGCAGCCAGATACCGCATTAAAGTCAACTAGAACAATACGAATATCTTATACACATCCGTAGGAGCATACACAACAATAAGAGACATGAAGCCAAATGTAAGCTTCAGTCTCAATACCATTATGCGTGATCTGGCAACTCATTGGAGATGGTGGCCATCGCTGCGGCCCGACCAGTAGGAAGTGTAGCCACCCACACTAATCGTGCCGCTGCCAGGTCTTCTCACCTCCGAGAGAGTAGCC
>NC_061848.1:15039998-15042498 GCF_019202785.1 Penaeus chinensis
GAGGCTGCTTCATTAATGGCGTTTAGCAGGCTGGCTTCGAGCACTTCCACATTTTCGCTTTGTGGGGGATTGTTGCATCTCAGACAGAGGGCCAAGGCGTTTTGAAACGCCTGCCAGTTGGCCTTGTCTGTTTTCCATCTTGGATTTGGTCTTAGGATTTCGGCTGGGCCAGCATCCATGAGGGTAGTTATAGTGCCGTAATGGTCACTTGTGACGGTCTCATCGACACACCAGCCAATCCTCCCCACCAGAGTCGCAGTGGCCAGGGTGAGGTCTAGGACCCCTCCTCTGACATGCGTTGGCTCTTGGGTGTTGAGGAGAGCGATCTCAGGGAATGTCTCTAGCACGTCAGCTATGTGATAGCCGGCCGCATCCGGTGCCCGGCAGGGAGCCAGGATGGGGTGGTGTGCATTGAAATCTCCCCCTATGATCACTCGGTCGTGTGCAGCAGAAGCACAGACCTGGCTGATGTCTAAGCTTTTACAGCGTGGCCGGCTGTACACATTGTACAGTTTGAGGGGCCCCCCGGCCAGGTGAACCTCGACGGCAAGGGATTCAACATCGTCTCCACAGTGCGATGCATCGGCTATTGCGGAGCAGGGGATTGTTGCTCTCACAAGGGTGATCAAGCCTCTCTTGCCAGGTGTTTGTGGCAGTGTGAAGGCATGGTACCCTGAGAAGCGAACAGTGTCCACTGTTAATGTCTCCTGGAGCATGACAATGTCAATGTTCCTTGATCGCACTACTGCTTGGAGAAAAGCGTTCTTTGCAGAGAAGCTATTGATGTTCCACTGTAGGATGCTTAGATGGTGTGTCATGATGTTACTCAGTGATAGTTACATCAGAGACATCGTCGGAGTCTGACAACTCCATTGCGAGGTCCTCGCTGGTTGAGGGCTCCTCGTCTGTTGTCAGGCTATCCTTGGGTCCACTGGGGGGTGGAGAGCCTTTGGTAGCTCTGACTTTGGTTGGTTCGGCTTTTCTCTCAGGCTTTTTCTTGGCTGGCCTTGCTGGCCTTGCCTGGGCAAGGTCAGCGTGATCTGGCTCTGGCTGCACAGATTCAGCCTGTTTTGGCTCTGCCTGTGAAGGCATGGCCTGGTTTGGAGTGGGGAGGGGAGTCTCGTCCTGGGGTGAGGGTGAGGCTGGTTTTTCTCTAGCCAGCTTTCTTCCCTTCAGGGCTGCGACAGTCTGGGTCATTGCCGTCATGGCGACCGAAACTGCCTTCTCGGCCTCCTCACTCGACCTCCCCAGGGCTGTTGCTACTGCTGTGACAACAGCAGTTAACAGGAGAGTCATATCGTCCTCGTCAAAGAGGAGATGATCATCTGTTGGGGAGGTTTTTGTGGTGCTCTTAGAAACTTTTTTCTTTAGTTTCTTTTTCTGCACCTTTGGCATTGTCGGAAACTCCTTTTTGTTGGAGACATCCGGTGTCGGCTGGGGGGCGGCTTCCTTCCTCTTAGGAGGTCGGGGGGCCTTTTCGCTTTTGTTCCTTCCCCAGACATGGGTGCCCGGTGGGGCAGGAACAAAGTCTGATCGGTTTTGAGCAACCTCTTGTCGCCTGAGGGCCGCCTTTTTCCTGACAGAGCAAGTCAGGCTCCAGGCATGATGCTTCTTGGCACAGTTGGGACATTTGGCTGTTGTGTCCCTCTTTTCCTCTTTGTATGCCTTGAGGCATACCTCTGTGTTGTGTGCCTTGCTACAGACACCACATTTAGGCTTGGCTGTACAGTTAGCCTTGTGGTGACCGTATTTCTGGCACTTGAAACACCGAAGTGGTTCTGGCACATACGTTCGAAGGTTGTAGGTGCCCCAGTTACCCAGATCAAGGGTAGTGGTTGGGGCACCTTTCATGGTCACCAGGACTTGCCTGGTTGGGGTCTTCCCCTTCGACATTCGGGAAGCCTGCACGACCTGTGGGTGTGAAGCGATCAGCTCCACATCGTACGAGACTGAGAAGCCAAGTAGCACCATCTTGGTTCTCTTTTCCTCGGGACTTAGTGGGGAAAGACTCACTTTTCTCCCATCAGTTAGCTCCTTCGTTTCCCGGAGGAAATTTAAGGTAGCTTGATCTTTGGGCATTATGATCATGCCCTGATCTCGGGCGACCCGGATCGACAACCGGATTTTCCGTTGCAACTCCAATGCCCTGACCAATTGGTAGGCATTGTCGAAGCCTTCGGGTTTAGCTGGCACTTTGAACTGGGTGAAGCGTTTAGGGGGTCCCGACTCTTCATCAGAGTCGGTATCCGGCCTCGGACGCTTCGGCCCGCCCTTTCGGCTTTCGGGCTTGTTTGAGGAGGCAGGAGCTGATGCGGCTGGTTCAGCCTGCTCTCCCCTCTCAATCGGGGAGGCCGTCTGAGAACTCAGGGGCCTCCCTGGCTTAGCTGTTGGCCTGGAGAGGCCAGCTCGCGAGTCAAGATCTTTGACTATTCGGTGGACAGACCCATTGGCTTCGGTCTTGTCCACCTTAGCAGCAGGGGTGACAGTGTCATCCTGTGCT
>NC_061848.1:15099998-15102498 GCF_019202785.1 Penaeus chinensis
CACCACCATGCCGCTGGAATTCCTGTTTGACGGATGTAAGCTCAATGTTCGCTGACCCTGGTGCCGAAACCAAGTCCCGTGACACCTAAATATGTTTTATAGCAGCTATTGCTGGGGATGCAATATACAACGCGGTCGGGGTTGTCCGTGGGCTGCTTTCTGTCTCGTGTTATGTCATAAATCTATTCGCTGGATGTGCTGGCGATTTTTTAAGTTTACTGCCAAAGTACCTGCTCATCACCTTGGAAATTGTACATGGCGGTAATATAAAAAATAAATGTGGGTGCAGGGTTTGATCTTGTATGTTCTCCGCCTTCCTTTTGAGGTTTATCAGGAAGCTCCCTGGGATTTTTGCTTCTCAGGAATTAATTAATTCCATAGGCAACCTCAGCCTCAAGGAAGAAGGAAGATTGGATAAAAACAAAAAAAGTAGAAGACACATATAATATATGTGATTAAATATTATTAGTTAGTTTTGATTTTTGTAAAAGAGTCATGACATTTGCTCATTTTTGTTTATTTTTTCGCTTGGATACTTGCGAAACAGCTTTGTGAGAGTTACAGGTTCCCGCGTGCTTTCTCGTGGTGTTATGAGTACTTTGCATATGACGAAGGTAAATGCATGGAATAATTTCAACTCAGGGAAAAATAAGGACTGGTTGTTTTCACTAGTTTGAGTGGCAGATGAATTCAATTCAAAGTATAGATGTTACTGGCTTTCGCAAATTAGATCGCCCAGTTTTCAAACTGGTTAGGCCGATATTGGATCTCCCGTAATGAGGGTCGGCGATAGAATGGACAGCTCTGTGGCGAAAAGGTATCTTGATTTCGGTATCTAAGTCATCAACCTGTGATGAAAAGATATAGTACTTTGTTGTTTTTCGAAGGTTTTCATTCAAATGTGTGTGTATGTTTGTGTCCGCGCGCGCGCGCGTGTGTGTGTGTTTATGTGTATAATATATGAATCATTCTCTCTATCTTTCCTCATAAAATGCTTAGCAGTATTTTTACCCAATTATGCCCATTATACAATCCTAAAGGGAACTTATAATCTTACTCGCTTTTTCATAAATTCAGTCTATTTGCTAATAACTCCACCCTAACGTTGACAAATTCTTCATCTCTGAGAGTACTTGTTTCATAATTAATTTTCGCTAGTTGTGTTTTTTTTTTAATTACCATGATTTTCGTAATAATAATAAAGTAGCATTGATAATGATAATAATAATGATAACATTAATAACAATAATAAGTAATAATGATAAAAACAGTAATGATAATAATAATGATGATTTTCATAGTAGTAGATATTATAATAAAAATGACAATGATTATAATAATGACAATAATAATAATGATACTGATAAAAAATTATGATGTGAACATATTGTTCAGATTAATGATAATGATGATTATGATAACAGAAATAATGATGATAATAGTAATGATATTACTTCTACTACTCCTGTAGTGAACTGCCGAAACCCCAGTAAAAGAGCCCGCGACCTAAATAACAAGCTTGGCCAGGGTGCGAGGATATATGACGGAGGCGCTGCTGAAGGTACCACCTGAAGGAGGCGCTGCAGGAGGTCGATGGAGGCATCCTGGACAATTTTCGATTGCTCGAGGCCTGCGGAGGATAACGTAAGGAGGTTGCCCTCGTACATACGCTTATTTTCATGATAGCGACCAAGATGTCGACGGATAAGGCCGAGGGAAAACCTTCATTGGGCATTTAGCGCCAAAACCCCCAGTTAACCCACGGATATTATTTATATCGTGTATTTAAATTTATGCAAATATGTTCCTTTCTTGTAATGTTTATGTTATTTTATGTGTGCCTTTCTTCACAGAACCCCCCCTTTTAACTTTCATAAGCATGGCAATTTACTGATATTTAAATATACATTTTTAAAGAAACATTCTGAGAAGGCAGACGACTTTTAACAAAGAAATGTTTAGCTACGGTCGGCTGTCCTTCAGATAACCGTCGTTGTTCCTTTATTTTGCATTTTTTTTCTTTCAGTGAATCTGCAGTATAACAGGTATTGTTTTTATTCGTTTTATTTATACGTATATTTGTTTTTTGTTCCTTTTTCCGATTAGATATATTTAATAATAAGTATAATTTGATGAAATTTGAAGAGTTTAAATGGCACTGCCAAAATACGATAACTATGTTATGAATAATGATGGAGATGGAAATAAACTCATTTTTACTTACTTTGATTAACAAATATAATCGATAAAGCGTAGCAAAGTTTTATGATATAATGAACTTACTTTAACGCTTTCTATTCAGGCATGGGTTTCATTTACTCTAATGATTTAATTTTACGTTTTATCAATTATACGCATTTTGAACAATGATCTATATGTTTTGCGTATGCTTTGGTTAATAGACTTTGTATCCTCATATCTTATAACGACAGACGTTACCAAATCTGATATCACACTACAAGACATTACGCGTCAGTAACAATTACTTTGTACCGAAACA
>NC_061848.1:15109998-15112498 GCF_019202785.1 Penaeus chinensis
ATATTGTTTTCACGTCATTATTAATATCAATATTTTTTTTTCTTCTTCTCATTCTTCTTTTTCTTCTTCTTCTTCTATTTCTTGTAGTTGTTGTTCTTCTTCTTGTTTTTTGTTCTTCTTCTTTTATTATATTATTACTGTAAATTATAATAATGACAACCGCAATGATAGTAATATTAACAATAATTATAATGATGATTATGTAATAACAATGATGATAGAAAATAATAATGTTATTATTATTTTCATCATCATCATTACTATTATTATTTTTACCATTATCACTATTAGTATTAGTTTTATCAGTATTACTATCGTTGTTATTGTTATTATTGTATTACTATCAGTATCATAGTTTGTACTGCTATCACCATTATTTATATATATATATATATATATATATAATATATATATATATATATATATATATATATACTATATATATATATATATATACATACATATTATATATATAATATTCATACATATATACAATATATATATATATATAATATATATATATATATATATATTATATATAATAGTATATATAATATATATATATATAATATATATATATATATATATATATATTAATAATAATACACACACACACACACACACACACACACACACACACACACACACACACACACACACACACACACACACACACACATATATATTACCTCTCTAAACAACTAGCTAGTAAAGTTGGAACTTTATCACTTTGAATAATTTTTGGTATTCCATAGTTTTAGCTGTAGCTCTCCTTGATGGAATGGTTTCTGGATATCTCGTACACGTGTCTATAATGCTTAACAAAAATCTATTGTATTTCCACGGTATACCCATAACAGGTATGGGGTTTAGAGGGGCAGGAGGTATTGGCTGATTTGACCTACTTGCCAACAAAATTTGCAAAACTTGCAAGTCACTATTCCTGGCCAATAAAAAATAAGTCAGTATCCTATGTAAAGCCTTCTTTACACCTAAATGCTCTCCAGTTGTATCAGGAGATAAATTTAATACGTTATCCCTAAAACATTTTGCGATATCCACCTAGTTAATTTCATCGGCAAAATGTCTCAAAATTTCTCTGAAGGAGGTGCCTTTTGTAATATCCCGTTTTCTCAATCACTGACTCGCCTTCTAACACAGCATCAAAATTTACTACTTGCGAACCAGGCACATCATCCTGCTTAGCATTCTTACGCACAGATTCCATCTTCCCAAACAAACTCTGCAGACCCATATCTGGACTTTCAGTGTTGGACACACCCACAGATGTACTCGCCTCGCACATTCATGGCTTAGAATCTGCAGATTCACACACTGAAGTATTACTATCATGTGCACACAACCGTCTAATTTGATTACTTGTTAGGGAAAATATAAGGGTCCAAGTTAATAACAGCTTCCACTGGATGTAAAGTTTTTTTTTTTTTTTTCACAGACTACAGGATTGGGTAAAACCAAGTTACCAGCAATGTCATTTCCCAACAAAAAGGAGACACCTGGTTCTGGATGAGAATCTATCACTCCCACCAAAGCTACTTATTTATACCAGGAAATGCTTCCCGGACCAACAAACTCTGGTCACAGGCAGTGTCCCCTAGCAATACAACAGGCCACTCAACACCACCTTTGCGCTCTGAAACTGTCCCTCGACACATGAAGTAACTACATGAGGCTCTAGACCCAGATTTGCCAAATGACTCAGGTGTACTTTAATTTTTCCCAATATCAGGTAATTTACATACTATATTAGCAATGGCTTGAGAGTCTCTCTAGCTTTTTTAGCTAACAAATTGGGACATTCAGTCCTCTTATGTCCTCCCTCTTCACAGTAAAAGCAGCCAGTCTGTCTTGGCCATTGATTAAATTCAGACCTTGAATTACCTCTAAAAATATTTTCTTTAAACACCCTGGGATATTGTTGTTGGTTGGCTGCTGGATTTAAGATTACTAAAATTATTACTCTTATTGTGAGTTAGACCAATTCGACTGCTCGATTTACATTATCTACGCCTTTTCCCATTAAATGTAGACGGACGCCTTTTGCAATACCACGAGAAAATTGCTCTAATAGGATAATCTCGCATAATTTTTCGTAAGGTTCTACTTTGCCGGCCATCATCCATCTATTAAATATTTCTTTTAAAATGTACGTATTCCACATAGGTTCCATTAAATTCTTTACAAATATGTTTTTATCTGTTAAACTCAGTTGTTAATTGGTAGGACTGTAAAATTGCCCTCTTTACTTAATCATAACCCATCTGTTGTGAAGTTAGACCGAGAAAGGTTGACCGACCTTTACCTTTGAGTACTGACTATACCAACAGTGACCAAAATTTCTTAAGCCCCTCCAAAGACTTACATGTGCAAACTGACAAAAAAATAATGTGGATCTTCTTTGTTAAATTGAGAAACAAATTTAGTTACGTTCGTTACATCAAAAACAGATGTTCTTTCAGAAACTCCTAGAGAGCCCATC
>NC_061848.1:15124998-15127498 GCF_019202785.1 Penaeus chinensis
CCCTTCGGCGTTAGGCACCGAAGGCCGCGTGGCTTAGCACGTTCATCTCCGTCTCGCACTGACCACTGCATTCAGATACGGTAATGTCGCAGCAACGGAGATAATTTCTAGAACTACTATCCATCACCGTAGTTCACTTCAGTAGTAACTAAATTATTCACTTATAACTCCTACAGCTTGTTTGACACTATCGTCTGTTCAAATTCTTTCTTATCGCAGAGATTGGCCAATCAAGTTTTTCTCGTTGTGTAAAAGAATATAAATGTTCTAGATATATAAGATATTCAGTTTATGAAAATACCCTACTTATTTTCGTTAATGAAAATGATGAAAACAATAATACACTCAATTATCCAATACCTTTTTTGTACCCTTTAAGTTCCAATGTACTAGAATTTCACAATATGAAGTGTTTGTATCTTTAAGAACGAAAGTAGAAAGGTAAGGTGCATCTCCACGAGCGACCGTTGCCGGCAGTCACGCAAGGTCTCTCATTATAGAGCACACGCAAACTCTGCAACGTTGTGACTCTCTCAGGAAATAGGATTATTTTTTAGGTATGAATATTTAATTGAGTGAAGCGACTGTATATATGGTAAATAGTTTTGCCTGCGTATATTATCTGATTTTATTGCAATAGTAGAGAGCATTTCTTTAATTATTTCATCAACTAGCAATCTATCAAGGTCTCTCCGTTCTACCTTAACTTCCATATGCATCCTCTAAACCAGGGATTCCCAAAGCGTGTGCCGCCATTTATGTGTGTATATAATGTTACTAAACCGGCTTCAATGGAAAACGGGACCCCCGCACGAACACCTTCACGGGTTCACAAGGGGCATGGGCACAGCACACAGCATAGCCACGCTCTTAAGCACAATCAGCAAGGGCCCAGCTGTGGTGGTATTCCTTGACCTGGAGAAGGCTTTTGAACTGGCAAGTCCACTTGCCATTCAGGAAAGCCTGATCCAGAAGGGAATCAGAGGAAAGCTCTTGGCTTGGATAGGTGACTACTTCAGGAACAGGACTGCCAATGTCAAATTCCAGGGTCACCTATCGCAGCACATGCCGCTCGAAAATGGAACGCCACAGGGTGGGGTTCTCAGTCCAGCCCTATTTAACACTTTAATGTCCTGCATCCTCAACATAAACCTCCCAGTGGGGTGCCAGATCATCTCGTATGCAGACGATCTCGCTATCACCTCCACTGGACCACGCAGCCAGAATAAAGCCCAGCGTTGTCTGGACCTCGTGTCAGAGGAGTGTTGTAGGACAGGACTAAAGATCTCTGCAGCCAAATCCAAAGCCATGGCTCTGAGACAGAGAGTTCGAGGCACAAGACTGAAAATCCAGGGAGTGGAATTAGAATGGGTCAAGGGCTACCTATACCTTGGGGTAAGATAGACCGGACCCTCTCCTTCCATAAGGAGGTCCAGTACCTGGTTGACCGAACCAAAGCAAGACTGTCCGTCATGAGAGCAATGACTGGGAGACGTACTAGTACTAAGATCATTCTATGTACATGCTGTCCGGCCCATTGTGGACTATGCCTCAGTCGCTCTAATTGCTGCAAAGAAAAAGCACACAGACAAATTAGAAACAGTCCAAAATGAAGCTGCCAGGATCATTCTGGGTGCCCCGAGGTGGACGAAGGTCCTCAACCTCCTGATGGAGGCAAACCTTCTCCCCCTAGACTCACGAATCGATCTAACGGCAACACAATTCCTGTCAAAGGTCATCCAGGCTCCCAGGAACACAAGCCTAAGACAAAAATTAGTCAGATGCCTCGAACCAGACAACGAGCTCGTTACAAACAACTCCTGGCTGTCTCATACAGCCAGGGTGTTGATACACCATCAGCTCAAAGAACAGCTTCTTGCTAAGGGCATGGACTCCCCCCACCCCGACTTTGCCGAAGCCCCGCCGTGGGCACTGAGCCTGATAGAGTTCAACATAATGAGCCTGTCAATGAAAAAGAGCCTATACCCCATGCCTAGCCTAAAGGCAGAAGCCCACAGGGCCATTGCAGCCATCACTCCTCCGGGTAGTAGAACATACTACACGGATGGATCGGTCGATCCCTTGAGCCACACTGCAGGCGCCGACTTTGCAGCAAGGGATGCCACGCGATCCATGAGGGTAACAGACAACGCCTCCTCGCTACAGGCAGAGGCAGTTGCAATCATGGGAGCCCTAGGCCACGCATCCCTAAGGGAAGGACACGTGGTCATACACACAGACTCCAGGGCAGCCATTGACTGTCTTCAGCACAGCTCACCCACAGACAACATCTACCTACTGACCACGATTCTCACAATGGCACAGAGAATTCTTGCTCAGGGTAGAAGAATTATCATGAACTGGGTCCCAAGCCACATCGGCATCAGAGGGAACTAGCTTGCTGACAGACTAGCCGTCGCTGGCAGGGGTATGCCCCCAAATCCCATGACGATAAAACCGAGCCGAAAATTACTTATGGAGAAGTGTGCCTTGGTCGGTC
>NC_061848.1:15137498-15139998 GCF_019202785.1 Penaeus chinensis
TATATGTATGTATATATATGTATATATATTTACGATTTACTGCTTGACCTCTGCTGACTAGATCGAGCTTTTCCTGCTCCTTTATGAAGGCTCTATCAAGGGTAAGAATATGATTTCCTGGATGTTCGCTTCTGGAATCTATAAATCCTTCTAATTGCTCAGTATTTGAATAATACTTTTTACATAAAAAAAAAAAAAAAAAAAAATCATACTCCCGCGATGATGAATTAACCAGATATACTATTTTTGATACTGGAATTGTTACCAGTGAGGCATGAGACAAAATAGCTTCCAGGTGTACAAAAAGTATGAGAGGGGATGGTGACCCACCCCTGATTCCTTCCTTCTTGGACCAGGGAGAACTTTCCCAAGTGTATTTGCCGTGAGTAGCGTCCAGTATTGCTTGGAGACAGGAGTCTTGGAGGTTGGGCGATGCTGCACGCTGTGCCCTTCAGTTAGTAACACACCTCTTTGGTCCTCTATGTTAGACGGGTGGCTTGATCAAGGCTTGGTCAGTTCAAATCGCTGGTCAATTTGCGTATATTTCCTGTCTACCCCAACCTAAAGGTTCCCCATATTGGGTTGGGGGTGAGGAGATGAAGAATTGTAACAAATTGTAACAAATTTAAAAAGAACTGGCAAGATGAGAATGACTGTCTGCATGTGATATGTGACATTCCCGGGGCAGAAGTCTTAGTTTCTCCTAACAAAACACTCAATCGGTACAAGATAATTTTCTTTTCTTGAGACCTGATGAGATACTGAGGAAAAACTGTAAGTGGAACTAGAGAAATTTAAAGTATTGGCAATACAGTATTTTACAAAGAAAGTTGGTGTGGAATAATCGACAACAGCTCTTTTTTTTTTAACTTTTGATATTTTAGTCTTTCCCGAATTAGTTGGCATGGTACCACCTCAGGGTAAAGCTATATGCCTAACCCTATGCAGTGCTTCCATTGCCAGGGTTATGGGAACAGAGCCAACACTTACTGTCTTAGGGAAAATGGACTATCAAGAGTGTGTCAAGTGTGGTACAACGGGTCATCAAGATGATGACAACTGTCCAGGTCCAGTATGCTGTTATCGCTGCAACGAAGCTCATGAAGCTTATTCACAGCAGTTTATCAGGTACAACATTGAAAAGAGTATTGGTAATAAGGAAAAAGAGAAAGTTATCCAGAGGCGAAGCATTGTGCCGGTGTGCTGTTCGCACAGCCAGGTAAGTCCTTTGCCTTGGTTATAGCCTGACCTCCTTCCCATCGTCCTTTAACCTCCAATACTTCTTGCACCGCTCACTCTACCACTACAGGTCGACCTGTCCTCAAATCCAGAAACTGTTGTTGATGACTTGTTCCGTCAGATGGGTCTATTGAGGAAACTCCTCCCAAAGTCAGGCCTTTGGAGCCATCAAGCAAGGCTCCAGAGGCCCAACGATGACAGCTCCATCTGCCACCACATCCACCGGGGCCTCCGCTACTAGGCAGAATAACCCTGAAT
The DNA here is from genome assembly GCF_019202785.1 of Penaeus chinensis. Classification (NCBI taxonomy): domain Eukaryota; kingdom Metazoa; phylum Arthropoda; class Malacostraca; order Decapoda; family Penaeidae; genus Penaeus; species Penaeus chinensis. The sequence continues at coordinate 15,138,996 of NC_061848.1, forward strand.
CAAACACTCAAGTCCACCCTTTGCCCAGGTAAATGAATCCAAAGCCTATCCGAAGGAAACCTGTGGAAAATAGTTCCACACTTATACAACATTCCTCCAGAAGGTACTCCCATGCCTTTGGTGATGGACCTCATGGAGGAGTAGCAGTGATAATGCATCAGGATTTTTCCTTCCTGGTCATTCACCTGCAGATGATACTGCAGGTGATGATTGTGAGGATGGGCTTGACACGACCTTACAATTACATCTGTCTACCCTCTTCCACATAATCTCAACATAGATAATTTGGAAAATCTACATGGGCGGTTGCTTTATACATTTTTATTTTTAGGAGATTTCAATGGCTGGCATCTCTGGGGAGACATTTTGTGCAACCCTAGAGGAAGGGCCTTGGAGTTCTTGTTTTCAAGAGTAGGTGAGGGATTTTCTGAACAGTGACACACCCATACATTTCTAAATTCAAACTGGGACAGTCTCTAATTAACCTGTCAGTTGGTTCACCTGGTGCACAGTTGGATTTCACTTGGCAAGTCATGGAAGCGACCTCTTTCTAATAGGAGGAAACTTACATTATATGCAAGGACACATGCAGACTGCGGTAAATCAAGTTGTATAGTGAGCAACATATAATGGGTTCAGATTCTCTTCATGCAAGACCATGGATATGCATTTCCACAAAAGAGGAAAGTTCCATCCTTCCCTCTATTTAGTAGCAAGCCCATAGCATTTTGCTCAATAGGTGAAGTACTTGGGGTCTTTCCGAACGCTTATGGATGTGAGGCTTATTCATCTGCAATTCCCATTGTTCGCCAGATATTGGACTCAGTTCATAATGAAGCTGTCAGGATCTCAGGATCTTTTAAGTCTTCATCCGTGGGGAACCACCTATTTGTCTTTGTGATAAACGGAGGAAGCAATGGAGGTATATCTCTGGAAACAAATTGCGAGAGATTAGAGAACATGACAGGACCAGCGTCCATCCCAACCAACAAACAAGGCTGAG
>NC_061848.1:15149998-15152498 GCF_019202785.1 Penaeus chinensis
CCATGAGGGAAGCCCGGCCTGTGTCGACTGTGCCAGCTGGTGCTGACTCGGTTGAGCTTAGTCCTTACCCGCCGTGGTGCCCAGCCGCAGCAGTAACCTCCAGGCGACAATTGCAACTTCTCGCGCCTGGGCGGGGCGCGAATCGCCGACCCCTCGGATGAGAGGCAGACACGTTACCACTGTACTAGCCCGAAGGCTTATAATTACTGTTACTAATAATGATAATATTACCGTTATTACAATCATTATCATTATTATCATCATTACTGTTATCAACATCATTGATATCAATAGTAGTAGTAGTAGTAGTAGTAGTAGTAGTAGTAGTAGCAGTAATAGTAGCAGTACTAGTAATAGTAATAACTCTAGTAGTAGTTGTAGTAGTAATAGTTTAAATAATAGTAGTAGAAGTAACAGTAATATTACAAGTTATAGTTGTAGTTGTATCAGTATTAGGAATGCCATTGCAATTAATATTATCATTATTATAATCATCCTCATTAGGTCAGAAGGATATTAAACAGTAATTTGGCTGGTCACAAAAGCTTGTCATGTCCAGCCCTAAAATATCAATATTATTATTATCATTATCATTATTGTTACTATCTTTAGCATCCTTTTTATCATCATTATCATCAATTCTAAAACCATTATTTTTTGTTAATATTATTGCTATAATGATTATGATCATTATTATCCTTATTATTATTACTATTATTACTATTATTATCATTATTATCCTTACCATCATTATTTTGCATTATCATCATAATTATTCTGGTCGTCCATTTATCTATCACTCTTGGTCACTATTTCCTTGAGTTTCAAATTGTTTCTGATGTACCTTCGATAGATACACCACGACGTTTTTCTTTTTTTAATTGAAATATGTATTTGTAATCTAACATCTATTTTCGTCTTAAGTTCGGGGAGGATTCGCATCTTGTAATTTTCTGCAGAAATGTATTCCACTGAACATTTTGGTACATTATGATATGACATTAGGTAGATTACAGGCTAGTTTTAATAATTGCTTTCATTTCTATATCTAATGCAGTGAAAATAAACTATTTCATATACATTTCACCTCATGTCGCTCAGGTGAATACTACCATTTATCAGTTATATAGTGTTCACATTCTGTCGCATTTTCCATACCTACATATCCCAGGTTGCGATAATCGATGCATCTATATTCATAAACTGGTTCCGTGTATTAATTAATTTCATGGAACTATTCTGGAAACATATATACAACATAAACATAAATTTGAAATGAGCTTTTTTGTATTTTTTCTCATACTTGCCGTCCATTCATATTGGTCTTGATTTCCCAAAGCATTAGCAAGTCGCAAGAACAAAACATGCATATAGCATGAACGAGTTAATAAGCACGTTCATTGTTTTGCGAATGAACTGTTTTCGGAGTCCGGCTGTCACGTCGCTGTTGAACCCACACTAGCAGGGAACATCTTCATTGCAAGTGTTGTGTTCTTATATGATTGATCCCTACCATTAACGCAACTTAGCATGCACAATTCATCTTCTCGGTACAAATCCTGTTTATAAGATAATTTTGACTAAGTTTGCCTTTTGAAAAACTTATTTCACAAGGATATATCTGAACTGTATTATTCCTGAAGCACATTGCATTGAATCTCATAACTATTAGAGGAAGATGGCAAGATCACTCATAAGCATTGCAAATATGTGACCTCGATCCCGAATTCGAATCTGTCGCGTGACTCTGAAGCTTCGAAGGAAAAAAACAAATGTTATCCGAACACTTCAGAAAGATAAATCAGTCGGGTTAGAGACAAATATGAGTAGAGTAACAAAGAAAATTACCTCTCAGCGCTGAGACGAACTACAAAACGGACAGTGAAAATAGAACTAAACACACAGACACACACACACACACACACACACACACACACACACACACACACACACACACACACACACACACACACACACACACACAAACAAACACACACACATGTATATATATATAGATAGATAGATAGATATAGATAGATGGATAAGTAAATTAATCAAATAAAATAAATAAAAATATAGAGAGATATAAAAATACAAAAAAATAATAAGCTGCAATACTGTACGATTGCAAACTGCAGCCGCGCAGTGATGATGCCATTAATGTATTGCTGTTACGCGCCTGCAATGCAATAACGCAAACACAGGACGCGCTCTCATCGCTCAGCATCAACAGCAGTTCATAAAATTGCGCGCTAACCAGAATGAATTTTTGCGAATGAATATGAGATCTGAAATTCAGGTGTCTAACTTTGGCCAGATTTCTGCATCACATATTTGATAGTGTATATCTGAATAATTGCCATTGTAGAATGTTTCTGTGTCGGAATGCATCATTTACAATTCTAATGCATTATTTGCTACTTTAATTTGGTAGCATTTTACACACTCGTAAAAACAAAATATTTAAATGGTAGCCTATTGTCACTCCCCCTCCTGTGCT
>NC_061848.1:15164998-15167498 GCF_019202785.1 Penaeus chinensis
ATGTATGAATGAGTGGATAGATGAATTAATTAATATTTGAGTAAGTCTATGTATTCATGTATACACTGTCCCTCATTCCAAACGCGTCTCAGTTTCATAAAACTCTCATTATGAGACTAATTAATCTTGATTAGTCACTAAATGTGATTTGTGTTGCCGCCATTGATGTAAAACATTAACAGGAAAGCTTACAAAGCGGATGTACGCCTACTGCGGATTTCGGTTGTCTTAACTGCATGAACATTGGGCGTGCACTCGCGCGCGCGTGTGAAACATACATTGTCCTCTTTATCTGTACACAGATAACCATGTGCATTTCTGTGGTTAACAATCATAAAAAAAAAAAAAAAAAAAAAAAAAAAACAAGTGTCAGTAAGAAAAATGAAAAAAGGAATAAGAGAAGAAAAGAATATAGCATACGAGAAGAGACGAGACCACAGCGTGGGCCCAACCACAGCCTATTTCGGCCCGGCTGTCTCCGCCCCACAGCAGGATAGAGCCAAATGGCTGGCTGGTGTCACGTGCTCTTTCACCTGAAATATTCGATGGTAATGAGGCGCATTTGGGGATCATCAGACGAGGCTGTTCCTTGCGCAAACTGTTTTCATTTTCTTCTTTTAACTGCCTCGTCTTAGGCGCGATAATAGGATGATTGCGCATGAAGTGTCCAATAGCTGCTATGTTTAATAATTTTATATACTGCTCCTCGATGATTGTAGTGAAATGGTGTATAGTGAGATGATTTTGTGTTTTTATGTGTACTATATACGCTGATGACTAGGATTTGCATAATAGGACTGTAGGTTCCTGGATATGTTTTGAAAGCGCCAATGAGATGAGAACTGCAACTTTACTGCAGCCATTTGCCCTAATTACTGCTTCTTTTTTGAAAGTCTGCCAGAATGAAATATATACTTGATTATTGTCTCAGAAAAATACACCGATTATTACGATGTACAGTTCCGGAATTGTATTCCAGTACACTTGCTAGGTCCTACTTTTTTACATCTGGCAACTACTTAAACGTAAATAGTATTTTCATGAATGAGTCGAAAACGCTAGGTTGTTTGTAACAAAGAATGTGACTGCTAGAATATAAATAATGTTTTTTTTTTTTTTTTGTGCCATAACCGATGCGGTGTTTGACGAACTACTTGGTACCATGTTCCATGTTGTCGGGCTCTGTCCCAGAGGAATCAAGGTGTTTGTATGTTAAAACTATCAAGGAACCGGTTTCTCGTTTTACCTCGAGCATGCTTGCCTTCTATTTCATTCATATCTTTATCATCTATCCGGTTATTTGCGAGGATTTTAAACAATTCTAAGTGCCATACCTTATCAAAGTCTTTATGATAGCGAAAACCAGGTTGATGTTTGGATGGTGTTAGATGGCTCTCTCAGCAATTATTCTTGTAACAAAGATAGCATTTCTCGCCCCATCAGCCTTCATAACTCAAACTTAGTCTCTAGTATTACGAATAGTAGTTGTCTTCTGATCCTGTGTAATATGATTTAGAGTAAAGTTTAAAAAATATGCGACATTAGATTGTGATATTGTGAGCACTCGAGTTTTCCTGGGACCTTTCGGAGGGCAATGAATACTGATTTCATAATTGCCTTAGGTAACTTGCTTGTTTCATAGATATCATTTAGGAAGTTCCAAATGAGATCAATACCTTTCTCTTCTAAGGCCCTGAGCATTTCGAGGTATATACCATCTGGACATGCAGACTTCCCATATTTCATTTGCTGTAGGGACCAACGCAGAATTGGTAGACCAGATGTGACATTTTTTTTTTTTTTCATCGTCAAAAAGTTGTTGAACATTCTTGACCAGTGATCTCTCTTATCCTGTAGAACATCTCTTTGATATTACAACTGAGACTATAACTTCACATTTCCCCTGCAGCCACTTTTCCTTGTCTTTCTTTGTTTACTATTTCATATTGCACAGTGTTCTGTTTGGAAAATTACCTTTGTAGCAGGTCTTTGACCTCTTGGAGGAACTAACTTGATGGGGACTTCTTTTCTCGATTATCGAAATTGTCTTAGCAGCTGCTGTTTGGATATTGCCAATGAATGCACTAAAACGATGGTCAATGTAAATCGTTATCTTGATTTAATTATAACAGTCGATTTGGTTTCTGGCTCTATCACTTGAACTAATTCATGTATATCGCCTCTGGAGTGTACATTAACCCAGGTATTTGTGATGATCAGATTTTTCTCATTACACCTTTATACAAGTTTATCTCCACATTCACTCCGTTCTTCCAGTCCGTGCGGTCCCACAGTCTTCCCATCTCTTTCTGAGCAATCTTTAGCATTAAAGTCACCCATGACAATTATAATTTCCTTTGAATTACACGATAAGAATAGTTCATGAAAAGAGCTGTAGAGGCTGTTAATTAGTTGATCTTCAGCAGCACATGGTGCTACGATTTTTACGTGTACAGGACTATCTTTTGTTTTAATCAGAGACATGCGTTCGTTTTTAAGC
>NC_061848.1:15174998-15177498 GCF_019202785.1 Penaeus chinensis
CCACCATTTCCAGTAAAGACCGCGTGTTTCCCGAGAGAGAGAGAGAGAGAGAGAGAGAGAGAGAGAGAGAGAGAGAGAGAGAGAGAGAGAGAGAGAGAGAGAGAGAGAGAGAGAGAGAGGGAGAGAGAGAGGGGGGTGAGAGAGAAATTAGAGAGTGAGAGAGAGATTAGAGAGAGAGAGGGAGAGAGAGAGAGAGAGAGAGAGAGAGAGAGAGAGAGAGAGAGAGAGAGGGAGAGAGAGAGAGAGAGAGAGAGAGAGAGAGAGAGAGAGAGAGAGAGAGAGAGAGAGAGAGAGAGGGAGAGAGGGAGAGAGAGAGAGAGAGAGAGAGAGAGAGAGAGAGAGAGAGAGAGAGAGAGAGAGAGAGAGAGAGAGAGAGAGAGAGAGAGAGAGAACGTGGGGAACTCTAACAACGACCCGCACATCTGGTGCCAGCAGTGGGACACCAAAACACTGACACATACTGTGAAGTCAGTATGTCTTTATATATATATATCTTTCTATATATCCTTTTGCGGAGAGAGAGAGAGAGAGAGAGAGAGAGAGAGAGAGAGAGAGAGAGAGAGAGAGAGAGAGAGAGAGAGAGAGAGAGAGAGAGAGAGAGAACGTGGGGAACTCTAACAACGACCCGCACATCTGGTGCCAGCAGTGGGACACCAAAACACTGACACATACTGTGAAGTCAGTATGTCTTTATATATATCTCTTTCTATATATCCTTTTGCGGAGAGAGAGAGAGAGAGAGAGAGAGAGAGAGAGAGAGAGAGAGAGAGAGAGAGAGAGAGAGAGAGAGAGAAATGGATAGATGCATAGACAGACAGATATACAGCTAGGTTTAGACAGACAGGCAGAGAGATAGATGGAGATATATAGGTAGAGAGAAGGGTGAAGATAAAAAGCCAGAATGACACACAGACGGAAAGACAGAGAAACTCCATATCTTTTTCCCTCCCCGTATGATAGCCAACCCCGCAGCCGACGCAGTCACAAGAAGATAAATATCAGATAAGATTTTCGCCAAAAAGTTATGGGGGAAACTTTTACAGAATTTCCAGAATTTCAAAATTGTCTACAGTGCAGGAAAGTCTCGTTGTTGCTCATGGCACTCGGTGAAGGTAACTTTGTGTTTGCCGGGAGCGGGCATCTTCCTGGCTCATATTCCCTTGTCTGTTTCCAGCCTAAAGGTAAGACCTGGTGGTGTGATTTCGCTAAAAGTAGGTATTTTACAGGTAAAAGGAAGCACTCTTTATTCAAAATATGTTTTCGTAAAGGCAAACAGATCAAAATATCATTCCAGAAATTCGGGTTTCATTAACAAAACATGCGTAGGGTCCATGCAAAGGGCACTAAGAATATAAAAAGTAATAAGAAAAGAAAGAAAGAAAGGAAGAAAAAGTTTTCATTTATACACAGACGTTTTATTTGTTTAACCACTCAACTTTTCTTAATATGAAAAGAAAAATGCATAATTACGGAATAAGATTTACTCTTATAAATCACAAGCGTGAATTTTAACATGAAGAAGCCTTTTTTTTTCACCAAACCTCGAATGAAAAGCAACTTAGATATACAACTATGCATATTCGCATATTCTGTTTATGACTTAAAACAAATGGAAAACCAAAGCAAGATGAGCTAAAAAGTAATGGCACCATAATGACCATACCCGCTTCCTATTGCTCTAAAATGAGAAAAATCATATCATCAACATGATGCTGATGTATCCTACTAGAGAGAGAGAGAGAGAGAGAGAGAGAGAGAGAGAGAGAGAGAGAGAGAGAGAGAGAGAGAGAGAGAGAGAGAGAGAGAGAGAGAGAGAGAGAGAGATTTATGATCCAAGTGTGTGTGTGTGTGTGAGTGTGTGTATGTGTGTGTGTGTGTGTGTGTGTGTGTGTGTGTATCTTTGTGCGTGAGCTTATCTCTCAGAGCATTACCAAAAGACTGATGCGAAAAATACCGTTTATGTACAGTATTGTGTAAATAGTTTATCAAAACATATCATACATATATTTGTCTTTCTAATTAATTTATAAGTATTTTCTTCCAAGAAAAAAGGTATTGATTATTCTACTTGAAAAAAAGGGTCCTGAAAACACGAAAACCAATTAAAAATCATCCAACCTCTTCGAAATAAGTGACACAAAACGACCGATAAAGTTTCGACGCTCAGAGTCCAATTAGTAAAAGTTTGTCTTTGTTTTTTTTCTTTTCTTTTGTTGTGCTTGTCTCTTGCTAATGACAAAAAACGTCCCCTGAATGGAAGAAAGATGATGCAGGTCGTGGGGGAGGGAGGAAAAAGGTGCAATTATTTCGCCTTATAAGGTCAATAACTGCAAAGCCTGACCTCGGCGCTTTTTGTCTTTCCTTCGGCAAGTTTCGTCTGACTCATATCGAAAACAAAAAACAATTGGTATCTTGTTTTATGTTTTGTTTGATATACGGCGAGTTAGGTATAGGATAAAGATTACATCAAATTATGTAGATTATATTCTGTAATGATGGA
>NC_061848.1:15182498-15187498 GCF_019202785.1 Penaeus chinensis
ATATATGTATATATATATTCATATATGTATGCATATATCTATCTATCTATCTATCTATCTATATAACACACACAAACACACATACACACACACACACACACACATATATATATATATATATATATATATATATGTATATATAGATAGACAGATAGATAAATACGTATATATATGTATATATGTATATATATATATATATATATATATATATATATATATATATATATACATATATACATACATACATACATACATATGGGCAATGAAATAAAATAATAGTGACATAAAATGATACCAATAAGGATAACAATAGCATCATAAGCTAATCATCAAACGAACCGCACGAATCTACGCCGGAAAGCTGCAGATTGAGTGTCACCCTTTGTATTAAACATATTCCACCAGATTTCCAAGCTCTTAGCCTTGTAAGGATATTCAGCATCAAAGGCGCGCAGCCTGATCCTGACAGCTAAGGAGATGAAAGAGGCTGCGCGTACTGACAGAGGAGAGACTAACTGCGCACTTATGGAGGAAGAAAAGTGGACTTCGGAAAAGCGTTCAGAAGCGATGGGTGGAAGGTTAATATGTTAACTGAAAGTCTTCTTTGGTGAACAGTAAATATGTTGATTGGCAAGCATTGTTAATACGTAGAGAAGCTAATTGAGGAAATGTATTGTAAGAGTTGTATTTGGTAAAGGGAAGACATGTCGATTGAGATGTATTATATGACCGTACGGAAGCACAGATGTACTCAAATAACTTATTCTTGTTTACGTGTTTATATCATCACTCTTCTGTATAGATACACTGACGATGAACATTATGTGTCATATGACTCAACAATACTTTCCTTTAACCTTTAAATGAAGGCCTGCCTCGGGCAACTTTAACTTTGATCGAAAATATCTAAAAGCATCATAAGGACCACGGTTTATTATAACATTAAATATCCGTGTTATATTTTCCTACTTTATTATCAATAATATTATAAGAGGTAAGAAATGGAACAAAGCTGGTCACGTGAAATTAGTATTAACAAAACACAATTATGACCCAAATGTTAAAATAGAGATTCGTTAAAAAAAAAAAAAAATTAAATAAAAAAAAAGAAAACAGGTCAATGAAAAAAAAAAAAAAAATAAGAATATATATATATATATATATATATATATATATATATATATATATGTATTTGTATATACATATACAAATACATATACACATGTACATATACATAAACACATATATATATATATATATATATATATATATATATATATATATATTTACACACACACACACACACACATATATATATATATATATATATATATATATATATATATATATATATTTATCTATATATATATCTATCTATCTATATATAAGTACAGATATATACATCTATACATATATATATAGACAGATAGATTGATAGATAGATAGATAGATAGATAGATAGATATATGCACACACACATTTATATATATACATATACGTGTGTGTATATATATATATGTATATATAAACATATATATATATATGTATATATATATATATATATATATATATATATATATATATATATATATATATATATATATATATATATATATATATGCGATAAATGCACAAAAGATATGCTCTTCCAATATAGAAACTCATTATTCCATTATTCCACCAAATCCAAAATTGCTGCCGTAGTCCGGTCCTAGTGTACCATGGTTTACATGCAAACATTTATCTTAAATGGTAACGCTAGTTTCTTTCATTTTTGTTTTTATTTTGAGAATCCAAGAAAGAGGCTAATCAAGATCAAATCTTGCCCAGAAGACAGAAATAACTGCTGCTAGACCGTACAGTCGCGAGCAAATATAATCACCTATCCACTGGCAGCCTCTGTTTTGGAACGGCGCCCTTTCTGTGCAACGAGTCACAGTGTTTGTTGGAAGGGAAGGGAAACTAATAGGGAAAATAGGTGTTTGTTATGCCAAGTGTTGGGTGTATAGTTTGTTTGATTTCATTCTGATCATCATAAGAGGGAGATTTGATAACTAATTTGGTAATATTCAATAACGCTGCATTGAACCTTGGACTGTCGGACGGTTTACATACGTTGCTTTTGACGCTAGGCGCTCTTCCACAGCGAATTTTAAGCTGATAAAGATGCAAGCGGTAAGCCGTTTACATGATGCTGGTAAAAAATACTAATTCGCTAGAATATTCCAGCAGTCACAGAGGTGGATGTGCTGCGAGCCCCTTGTGCAAGGGCGCTGTTTTCAGAAAACAGCCAAGAAAAAGAAGTATATTGGTACGAAAGTAGATAGGTAAGAGGCAGGCTCAGGGAGCCTCAGATAATATCCTGACTAAAAAATCGTATTATAGAGTACTGAGGCTGGCGTGAAAAAAAAAAAAAAAAAAAAAAAAAAAAAAAAAAAAAAAAAAAAAAAAACTGTGGAGGAAGATACATCCTTTTTTATAACAGAAAACTGGGAAGTGCACCCAGCAGCAAAGCACTCACACCTTCACACAATGCCGTCTGATCTAGCCATCTATTCATTAGCGAAACGCTTGATGCAAGTGGTACAGTTGACATGCGTCAAACAGACGCTGGGGATGAAGATACATTCTTTTATATAAAATAAAACTGGAGATTGATTGATTATTTGAAATTATTTGCCGCGGCAACAGCTAAGGTCATTTAGTGGCGATAATAAATATTTTATAAAAAATCTGATTATAAATATTATGCTCTGGATGTATAAATCAATACATAAATATTATGCACACTTAAATTTTCTTTAAAGAATTTGTCACCCTTCGGAAACTAATAAGACCATCTATGTCACAACCCTCCCCCAATACATTTTTCAATGTAGGGGGGGGGGGGGCAAGTACATACTTCTTTCCTATCTTTCCACTACATGTGCGACCGTCAATGGCTCTTTGCATCATCGGCCCAAGAATCAGTCTCGTGTGTCCGATTCTTGGTCTTGTTAACACAACTTCTACTTGTCGGTTGGGATGGATGCTGCTCACCCAACTACCCCAGCAGCAAAGCACATACCCCTTCACATACTACTGTCTGGTCTAGTTATCTATTCACTAGCGAAACTAGCGAGTGGTATTGTAAACATGCGTCAAACAGACAACAAATTTATAATTTTAGTTGCTGGTGAATTAAGAAGCTGTGTGGTAGCGTTCTCGTCAAGCAATCTTGCTGACCTGCGTTCAAATCCCTCGCCACCAGTGGATGGTGACCGGCCATTCCTTGCACACAGGGGATAACTTAAAGGCAAACAGACAACCTGTCACATCGAACATAAGTGTAACTATTGCAACAAACTAAATCATATATTATATATTATTACAAAGCGAATTAAAGCAGCGTTGTGTAACGGCGTTTATAGATATACAGTGATATGGGCTGTCTCGTTAGAGAAATTTGCTGGCGTGACAACTGGCAGGCGGTGAACAGATTATATATATTGATAAAATTATAATTCTACAAATGTTAACCTGTGTTTGGGCATACTTATATGAAAGCACGTGCCCCACGAGTGTGCATATATGTATATGTTTGTGAATTCTTAAATATTTTGTAACATTCGCTCAATTAGCATTTTACATCATCCTGTTGCCGACCTAATACCGAGAGGGAATTTTCTTTTCTTTCCAAATAATGTTACAAGAATTACCCACGTCATTAGAATTCACGGTTACATAGTGAAAAAAACTTAAAGTATATTTACATATTAATTACGATGTGCTCATATTAAGTGTCGAATGGCCTAGAAAGAGTTTACTCCATCCATACAAAATTTGGAGAACACTGGAGAACTAGACTTACAGCTTAATTATACGTATCCTCGCATGATACTGAGAGGAGAATATAAAAAAAAAATCTGGTTTATGTTTGCTCCAAATATCCTCGGATTTTTGTCATAATACATTACAGTTTGCATGATTTTCCTAAATGTCAGATTAATGCTAATACTAATAATCCAAAGTTACTCAATATATAGTGATTTCATTTCACGTTGTTGCTTTAAGAGAGGGTATTATTATATTCTAACATCAAAAGATCCAACTTTATTAAACCGAAATGGACGTGGGCGCCTAACTTTGAATCCACGCTTTGTGTTGTACATCTAAATATCTCCAGGTATGTCGCAAGGCGTTTTGAGTTTAATTCCAGTGCAAGGCAGAATAATTCAGACAACTAATATACATAGTCAAGGGTTGAAAGGATAAAAATGTTCGCAATGATTGTAAAAAAAAGCCTTGGGCAGACGAAGAGAAAGAAGAAGAAAAAGGAAGAAGAGGAAGAAGGTGGTTGTGGTGGGGTGTAGGTTAGGGAAGAGGAGGAGGAAGAGAGGTAGCGGGAGGAAGAGGGGGGGAGGGAGGAGAAGAAGGATAAGAAGGATAAGGAAGGAGAGAAGAAAAAGAGAAGGACAAGGGTAATGATGATGATGAGAAAGAGGAAGAGGAGAAGGAGAAGAAGAGGAGGAAAAGGAGGAAAGGAAGAAGGAGAAGAAGTAAAAGAAGAAGAAAAAGAAAGAGAGAGAGAGAGAGAGAGAGAGAGAGAGAGAGAGAGAGAGAGAGAGAGAGAGAGAGAGAGAGAGAGAGAGAGAGAGAGTGAGAGTGAGAGTGAGAGAGAGACAGAGAGAGAGAGAGAGAGAGAGAGAGAGAGAGAGAGAGAGAGAGAGAGAGAGAGAGAGAGAGAGAGAGAGAGAGAGACCCTGCCACATATATTGTTTTACTGAATAATCGTGAAATAAAATCAGAATCAAACAGAAATGCCTTAACAAGTACTATTTTCTTCCATTAAAGCACGAATGCGAACCAGTCATACTTTTCAACACGCCGACGTATTCCCTCGTGCTGATCATAAATTCCAATATCCGAATCAGCATGCCAAAGCTACACAGCCCATGCATATTGCCGCCAAGAAACGGCAAATCCGAGCGCGGGGAATCCGGGCGGCGGCTGCAGGTGAC
>NC_061848.1:15194998-15204998 GCF_019202785.1 Penaeus chinensis
TAATTTGTAAATAATTTCCAAATATTTGATTTGTCTTAGATTTTAAAAGAGAAGGAACTGGAAAAGACAATATAGTATAGATGAACACTGTTCTTTAAACATATATCAGTTACCTCGTAAACATATAGTTTGCACTGCCAGTGTCTAGGTTTCTGATCACTAAATACTTTGATAAGAAATTTTAGTTATTATAGGTTATAGGGTGATATTTGGTCAATGACAGCAATTGGCATTCTCCAATTGCAATGATTGCTATAATGTTTACAATGCAAACTGCATGCCTTCAGAGCAGTTCCCTATCTTTGTTTTATCATTTCTATATAAACCACAGTAGAAACAGACAGAACGTAAACTGAACCGAAGGATGAGGTCTAAGAAAAATTGATAAATTGAATTGCCAGGTATGGCTGCTTGTCTTGTATTGGCAGTTCCTTTTTGTTTAAGTTTGATATAACAGTAGTAGAGAGACAGGGCATTTCCTGGAGAAATTTAACTTTAATTACACTTTTTCTTGTTCTTAGTTTTCCTGCCTGCATACTTTCCTTATTGTAAAATTTGATTTTTATAAATCTCATGAAACTACTGCACTGAATATATGATATTTTTTTTCTGCATCACCTTAGATAAAAAGAAAAAGAAACGTGAGCTCACTCAATGATGTCGAATTTTGAAAAGAAAAAAATGCATGCATTGATGTTTCTATGTGACTTTAATAATCTGAAAGATGGGATTCAATAATTAGTATTTAATTAAGAATAGATATTTTGTTTCATGAACTACTATAAACATTTCGTCACGCTTGTCTGTTTTTAATCATTGTTATAACAAAACATACACAAAATAGGCCATACTGGGAAACACATGTTAATCTATCTTTTATTAACTGATCATAATATTATTTCGGCGATGAAGGGCTAAGATAATATATTGTCTTTAAAAACGCAATTAAAAATAATTTAAAAATACAGTGCCGTTTATCCACACACACACACACACACACACACACACACACACACACACACACACACACACACACACACACACACACACACACACACACAAATAAATTCACACATAGCGGCATGTTAACGACCAGTACTAATATTCCGGTTCACAGGATTTTAATTCGCAATTTCAGCTTTTCCCAAAACGGCCTCCATTTCCAATTTCACCTGATAATTGATCATGTTTGTGTGTGTTTGTATTATACATTAGCTGCCTATCCAAGCTGTTTGCGTGTGTGTGTGTGTGTGTGTGTGTGTGTGTGTGTGTGTGTGTGTGTGTGTGTGTGTGTGTGTGTGTGTGTGTGTGTGTGTGTGTGTGTGTGATTCTTGGCTGCTTATTCCAACACTTTGCTGTGAACAAACACAGTCGATTTTTTTCTAGTTCTTTTTTCTGAACTAGGACGCCCGCCTCGGCTACTGTCAATACTGAAAGAAAAAGTTGATTGGCTTGTAGAATCAAGTTATTCATTCCAGTTATGTAAACAAATGAAGGTATTTAAATTGCCACTAAGAGGAATAAAGAATATTTTGATCATAAACCCAATTCAATAACTTTGTATGATAACATAATGCAAAAAATGCTTTCTAGTGCTAAACTGAAATAGAGAACGCTGAATCTTTTCGATGATAAAAGTTTCACCATTCGTTAGAAAAGTGGGAAGCTCTCGTTTCCTCTGCCTTCAAAAGTGAAGAGTAAACACGGCAAGAGTTGTTTTAGGGCAAGAATTGGACTGCTGCAATTAGTCCTCACTGCCGCTGCCATTGCTACGGTATTTGGAGAGAGAATAATGACTTGTCTATTCCTGGTGCATGTGTGTATAAAAGCTAGATTATAAGAAAAATGTATTTACTCTCTGAACGTTTATTGAGATAATTATATACTGACAGACGTATTTATTAACTTGATATTATACATTGTAATTCCGAAGAAAGCTTACTCTCCCTATCTTTCATAAGATATGTTCTATGTACTCCAAATACTGTAGAAAGCTAGGCAACATAAAGTTAAATTGGAATCTCTATATGTAATGTCATTTTAATATCATGACAGCGGTTATTAGCATAATTGAAATGATGACTAGGATAATAATGATTATAAAAGTGCAAAAAATATTAACAGCAATACCAACACCAATAACAGCAATAATGATGTTTATGTTAGTGTAAGACAAATGATGATATTTGTAACGACGTTCGTCATGATGATGATAATTATGATAACGAGAATAACAGTAATGAATATGATCATGATAATGGTGGTGGTGATAACTATAATGCTGTTAAAAATAATTACAATAATAATGATCATAATAATAATAATGGGAATAACAATAAAAAATAATAACAACAATAGTAATAATAATAATAAAATAATAATGATAAGGATGATAACATTAATAATGATAATAATGATAATGATAACACTATGAAATGGATTCTTAATACTAATCATAATAATGGCAATAATAACTATCATCATCGATATTATTATAATTATCAGTGTTATATTGATAATAAGAATAAGAATAAAAATTATTATTATTAATATTATAAGTATTCTCATTCTCCTAATTATTATATTATTATTATTATTATTACTATTACCATTATTTTCATTTTTATTATTATAACTATAATTATTATTATTATTATTGTTATTATTATTATCATTATTATTATTACTATTATTACTATTATTACTATTATTATTAATATCAATATTGTTATTGTTATTATTAGTAGTATCATTATCATCGTCAGTATTGTTATTATTTTTTATTATTATCATTATTATCAATGTTGTTTTTATTTTTATCATTAATATTATTGTTATTCATCTTATCATAATCATCATCATTTCTATTATCTTTATTACAGGCAACATTAAAATGGTATTGCTGATGATGATAACAACAACAATAACAACAATGAAAATGATGGTAAGGATATATATGACAATGATAATAATAACCATCTGTATTAATATCATAATTGTCTTGTTCTTGCTATTATTGTTAGTATTAATGTTATTTTTATTGCTATTATTATTGTTATTATTGTAATTGTTATCAAGATTATCATTATCATTATTATTATTATTATCATTATTATTATTATTTTTTTTATTATTATTGTTATTATTATTGTCATTATAATTGTTATTGTTAGTATTATTATTATTATTATTACTATTATTATTATTAATATTATTATTGTTACAATTATTATTACTAATATTATTATTATCATTACCATTCTTATTATCACCATTATTATTGTCATTATGATTATCATTTTTGTTATTAATATTATTATCATTATCGCTATCGTTATCATTATTATCATAGTTGTTGTTATTACTGTTATTATTATTAGTATCATCATTATTAGTATCATTACAATTATTATCATTATCGTTATTATTATTAGTATTATCATTATTATTATCATTATCATTATTATCATTATTATTGTTGTTATTATTATTATTATCATTTTCATCATCATCATTTCATTAATATTCATATTTTTATCATTATTATTGTTGCTGTTATTATTATTATTAGTAGTATTATGATTATCATTTTGATTATTTTTATCCTTATTATTAATATTATCATTATTATTATCATCATTATTATCAACATTATTATTATCATTATTATTATCAATGTTCATCTTCTTCTTCTTGTTACTATTATTATATATAGCACTACTGTTATTGTTATCATTTTCAGTATTATGATTATATTTATTGTTACTGTTATGATCATCTTATTGTCATTATTATTATTATAATTATTATTATTATTACCATTATTATTACTATTATAGTCATCATTGTTATTATTATTAATATTATAATTATTATTATTACTACTCCTATTACTATTATTATAATCAATATTATTGTTATTATGCTTATAATTATTGTTATCATTACTATCATTGATAAAGAAAATAGTAACAACAAGAACAACAACAATAATGAAAATAATAAAAAATACAATAATTAAAGAAATACTACTGATTATAATGATACTAAAAATACTTATTATCATAATAATAATAATAATGATAACAATAGTAATAAAGATGATAATGATGAAGATGATAAAAGTAATAGTAGCAGTAATATTTGAAACGATAGTGATATCTATTCTTATCACTGCTACTACTACTCATATAAATAGCAGTGAAGATAATGCTAATAGCAATAATGATTGTAAGGATGTAAATGATAAAAATCTTGGTATAATCAAAATCATTATGATTTGCACCACCAATACCCTAAATAACCGCAACCACAACAATGACGAAGAATGGTACTCATGGTAATGGCTGACAGTGATATTCCTGTAAACAATAGTTGTAATAATAATTACTGCGAATAATCATTATCCATGCATTATTCAGATGAACGGATGAAGTCACACCGTTTTTCGGCTGGCTTAGTAAATATAATTATCTAAAATAAAATTATGACTGGAAATGATAAAAGCAACTTATAATTTTATAGGAATTAGACACAGTCGCACTGCTGTACGTCCTTATCACTATCTTCATTATTCTTTGGTTGCTGGACTCCACGATGGACAGACGTGTTTCACGCGCTCCGCTCATTCCCTCCCCCTTCCCTACCCTCTCCCGCAGCTAAGTCGAACACGACAGAGCACACTGTCTTTTAATCTTTTAGTCTTTTTAAAATCATAAATCATGTACATACGTTTTTAAGGGTAATCCCCACTTTTATTTGAACTTGTATTACATTTAGTATTATTATATAACGACACGTACACTTTTATATACACGCCTGTTCCGCGCCATGGCCGGCCACTTGACAGTTTGCTCCAGCCGACAACACATAACTCGCTCACGCTTCAGAAAGGTAAGAGAAAACAAGATTAGATGCCACATTCTTTTACACATTACCTGTCTTGCACTTACATTAACACTCATTACATTTACAATTAATTTCAGACACGCAGACACTCACGAGTCTACAACACAACACCCACATATCACAAACAAGCACGAACTCGTTCCTCTCCCTCCAGCTGAGCGGCATTCCAACACACACCACCCCTCTAATGGAAGCCACCTTGCCGCGGTGGGGGGGCTTGAGGTCCCACTGATCTGGTGAGCCGGACCAGAGGGCTACCCATACTGGAGTGAGGGATGAGACAAAATGGCTTCAAGGTGCACCAAGGCCTATGAGAAGGGATGGTACACCCACCGCTGGTTCACTCCACCTTGGACCAGGGAGAACTCTCCCACGTGTGTTTACCGTGCGTGGCGTCCCTGGAGGTGGAGCGATGCTGCACGCTGTGCCCTGCAGCTAGCAACAGCTCAATGTGATCCTCGCATCACTCGACAGCGAAATGGTAGTCTGATAGTTGAGGTTTCATCACCAGACGGGAGTGACCGTCTGCGTGTTATATGCAACATTCCTGGAGCTCAAATCTCATGTTCTCCACACAAAACAATCAGTGTAAGGGAACTGTCTTTTCCCGAAACCTGATGAGGTATTCTGAGGAGAAACTGTTAGAAGAACTAAAGAATTTTAATGAAATGGCAGTAAAACGTATCAAGAAGAAAGTTGATGGTTTGTAACAGTCGACACCAGCTCTCCTTCTAACATTTGAAACGTTGGAGCTTCCTGAATCAGTTAAGTTGGCATGGTGCCACCTCAAAGTAAAGTCATAAGTGCCCAACCCTATGTAGTGCTTCTATTGCTAGGGTTATGGGCATGGAGCCAACTCTTGCCATTTTAAGGAAAATTGACAACTATGAGTGTGTGTAAAGTGTGGTATAACAGGCCATCAAGGAGATGACCACTGTCCAGGTCCAGTATGCTGTTACCACTGCAAAGATCATGAAGCTTCTTCTAAGCAATGTAAAATATACAAGTTTGAAAAAGAAGTACTGGAATTAAAGAGCAAAGAAGTTAGTTTCGTAGAAGCAAAGCAACGTGCCCGTGTGATGTTTGCACAGCCGGGTATGCCCTTCTAGCCCATCCTACTTCCCGCCATCCCTTACCCTCCAATACTTCTAACACCACATACTCTGCCACTACCCTTAAAAATCAGTCCTCAAATACTGAAACTGCCTCTGGCGAGTTGTTCCACCAAAAATGCAGTAGGAGTGAGGGGTCTATTGAGGAGATTCCACATCCACAGGGGCCTCTGCTGCTAGGCAGAATGCCCCTGAAGCAAAGGCTAAGGTACGCCCTCTGCCCGGGCAGAGGAATCTTTAGCCTGTTCAAAAGACTCTTTGGAGCCATCAGGCAGAGCTCCAGAGGCCTCAGTGGTTTCAGTCCCAGCTGCCACCACATCCACAGGGGCCTCTGCTGCTAGGCAGAATACTCCTGAACCGAAGGCTAAGGTCTGTCTTTTACCCAAGGTAAGAAATCCCGAACCTGTCCAAAGGAAGCCTGTGAAAACTAGTTCCACAAGTAAACAACCCTTCAAAAGGTACTCCCTAGATGCTGGAAAGGGACAGCCTAAAGATGTGGGGTGGGCCTTAACCACAGGTACTGCCAAACGCCTTATGAGAACGTAGTTTGTCAACCTGAAGAACTGAATACCCTACTCCAATGGAGCTGTCAGGAAATTCATGCATAATTGGAAGAAATGCAACATCTGATAGCTTCATGTAACCCAGTTTGTGTATGCCTACAAGAGATTATGACCAGGGAAAACCGTCCGATTTCCCTAAGAGGATTCCAAGTTCAAGCCCATTATGGAACCTTTGATAATGGACATCATGGAGGAGTAACAGTGATGGTATGTCAGGATATTCTCTTCGAGGCCATCCACCTGCAGATGACACTACACTCATCTACCTTCCTCATAGATGATTTTGTAGATCTACTTGGGCAGTTGCCTCATCCATTTCTACTCTTGGGAAATTTCAATGGTCGGCATCACCTCTGGGGAGACACTTTGTGCAACCGTCGAGGAAGGGCATTGAAGTCCTTGTTCTCAAGAGAAGATGCAGTCTTCCTGAACAATGACACACCCACACATTTCCTAATTCAAACTAGGACATTCCCCAATACTGACATGTCAATTGGTTCACCTGATTCACAGTTGAATTTCACTTGGCAGGTCATGGAAGACTTACATGGAAGCGACCACTTTCCGATACTTTTGGAGGAGGTCAATGGAGTGCAGAGATGGTACTTGAACATGCAGACTGGAATCTTTTTAGATCAACTGCAGTATTGCAAGGATCTGTGAATGATTTCCTGTGTGTTCAAAATACTGTTAATCACTTCACATCATGAATTCACCTTGCAGCAGAAGCAGTGGGCAGTACTGTCGACCTCTGGTACCATGGTCCTCTGATGAATGCCAACAAGCTGTCAGAGCAAGAAAAGCTGCATTAAGGCAGTTGAAATGACGCCCAAGCGACGTAACCTTGATCCAGTAAAAAAGACCCGAGCCAAGACCAGACAAGTGCTAAAGAAGGCTAGACGGTCATCATGGAGGCAGTATGTCTCCTTGATTAATTATGGACCCTCTTAGCATGGGTATGGGACAAGGTGCGTAAAATCGCTGGAAATAGCACAAGCATATCACCACCTGCTCTGAAGATAGATAGCATAATCCTCACAGACAAAACAGATGTTGCAAATGGGCTAGCAAAATTTCCTCTGGAGCATTTTACACTGCCCAATTCTCCACTCTTTGGGCTGAACAGGAACGATACCCAATGTCGTTCTTCAGTAGCACTGCAGCAGAACTTCCATACAACTTGCCATTTTTGCGCAAGGAGATGGATTCTGCTTTGCAGCTTTGCCATAAGACTGCCCCAGGAAGGGACAATATTCCATACCAAATGATATCACACCAGAGAGCCCCCAAATTATTTATTCAATAGGACCTATAGGGAGGGCACAGTGCGATCCACATGGAAAAAAGCTATAATCATTCCTGTCCCTAAACCTGGCAAGGATGCTTCCATACCAGGGAATTACAGACCAAGTTCTCTCACCAGCTGTATATGCAAGTTGATGGATAAAATGGTAAACTTCAGGATGACATGGCTGCTAGAAAAGGAAAACGTGCTGACCCCATATCAATATGGGATTACAAAATTGAGATCGCCCACAGATGCACTTGTGAGGATGGAAACTGCTATTCAGAATTCCTTCGCACAGCGACTTCATATGTTAGCAAACTTCTTTGACCTTGAAAGGCTTATGATACTACTTGGAAGCTTGACATACTCATGGAGCGAAACAGCTTCTCTAACCTGGAAGACCAGCTGGAAGGGGTCCCACAAGGGAGTGTCCTATGTGTGACCCTGTTTGCCATTGCTATAAATGACTGTAAAGCTTGTTCCAAGTGATGCCTCATGTAGTCTGTATGTGAATGACTTTACACTGTACTGCTCAGGAGGAAGCTTACAGGATGTGCAAGGACCCATGCAGACTGCAATAAAACAATTTGCTTAGAGAAACTTTATGTTGCCCACTGCACAAGACCATGGCTGTGCATTTCCACAAGTGAGGAAAGTTCCACCCTTTCCTCTAATTTGGAGCAAACCCACTGCATTTTGTCTAAGAGGTGAAGTACTTGGGTCTAATTTTTGACTCAAGGCTTACATGCTTAGTATTTTGTGGGTTCTTTCACACCTATCTTGGGGTGCCGACCGCACAACGCTTCTGCGATTTTACCGAGCACTTATTCATAGTAAAATTGAGTATGGATGTGAGGCTTATTTATCTCATCAACTCCCACTGTTCTCCGGATGTTGGACTTGGTTCATAATGAAGCTCTTAGTATCAGTATAGGGGCTTTTAGGTCAGAATCTGAAAATGGTGTGGGCTTTGCAGCAGTGAGCAAAAGGAAGACTGCATTTAGCAGTCTTTCTCTAGCAGCCTCGATCTTCACTGCAGAATTACATGCCATCCTTGCAGCAGTCAAGATGACTAGAGATCTTATGAACAAATCTATTGTAATATATTGTGACTCTCATAGTGCCTTGCAAGCCATCAAGAGCTTAAACTCATCACATCCAGTGGTGAGGGAGATTCAAAATTGGCTTGCACTGATGTTAGCACGTAAAAATATAACACTGTGTTGGGTGCCAGGGCATGTTGGTATGAGTGGGAATGTGTGAGCTGATTGGAAGGCCAAGGCAGCTGCCACTCAGCTTTGTGATGCTTGTTTTCCCTCTCCCAAACACTGACTTGAAACCCAGAATCCAGAGTTGTCTTCGTGATAAATGGAGAGAACAATGGAGACATATCTCTAGAAACAAACTGTGAGGGATTAGAGATGATCTTGGCCGTTGGGTGACCATCATCTATTCCAACCGACGAGTAGAAGTTGTATTAACAAGACTGCGAATGGGCACACAAGAGTGACTCATGGGCCGATGATGGCTAGATGTGCACGTTCTCAGACCAAAGACGTAGGTACTTGTCTTCCCCATATTCACTGAAAAAATTATCGGAGGAGGATTGTGACATAGGTCTTTAGTGTCCTTAGGGAAACAAAAATTTTCAATAAACTTTTGATTATGCATAATGTTTATGCAATAATTTTATACATTTAGAGCATAATGTTTATGCTTTAATTTTGTGAAATATAATATTTATTGGTATTTATGACATTTGATAGATTTTAAGGCTTTAAATATTTTCGCATATCAAGGTGCTCGCCGCTAATGACCTTAGCTGTTGACGCAGTAGATGATTTTAAATACTCAATCAATGAACACACACCATCTCACTTCCGCTGCTCCTTTGTGGTGATACCAGCGCTAATGTTAAGCATGGCCCTTACCTGCCCCAAGTACCCGTGCATGGTTTGCACAAGGGCTGTCAAATGGGGTCAGAGGGCCATCCAGTGCAATAACTGTTGTGAGTATGCTTTCTGGTACCATGGCAGTTGCATTGGTTCTTTTACCTTTACAGGTGGATTAGTCGACAATAGTGTAGCGTGGATTTGGGATAGATGTAGCATACCTAATTTCTGGAGCTC
>NC_061848.1:15222498-15227498 GCF_019202785.1 Penaeus chinensis
TCTTTTAACATTGTTTAATCTAATTTATTTGCATCTAGATAATCAAATTTGTCGCTTTCGTTATTGCGTGCACACCATCTAATATAAGTATCTTCAGTACTATTCTTTGCTTGATTTTTCCAAAGCATAACAGAAACAGTATAGTACTTCCTTGTATTCTTCCCTGGTCCATTTTTTTTTTCTCTTTCCTTTTGATTTATTTTAGGTGGTGAGCCTGTAGGGCCAGGGTTGAGAGCGATCCCGTCCTGGTGACCATGCAAGTTTTGTTCGTGGGAAGAGTTAGACTCAGTAGCATATTTTTCGACCCCAGGCTGGTCCCTTGTTGACCCGCGCGACGGACGATGCGGTATGGTTTATTTCTAGTTTGCATAGAATGAAACGATGCATTTTTACCTTACTGCCAAGTGGCTGAATAGTCACCGCCAGGCGCTATCTGGTATTCCATGTCCACGCGGATGTTTTTTTTATCGAGACACCATCTCTAGGGAAGTCGCCAACCAAGGCTTAGGGGGCCACCCTACCCGTGAGGCAGACTAACTAACCCCCGCCGGACGCCAACCCGGTATTTCTTGGCCTCGGGGATTTATTATTATTATTATTGTTATTAATATTATTATTATCATTATTATTACTATTATCATTATTATTGTTATTATTATCATTACTGTTATTATTATTATCGTTATTATAATTATTATTATCATAATTATTATTATTATTATTATTATTATTATTATTATTATTATTATTATCACTGTTATTATTATCAGCATAATCATTATTATTAGCATTATTTTTTTCTTATTATGACTATTGTTGATATTCTTATCATCATCACTATTATTATTATTATTATTATTACTATTATTAGTAGTATTGGTAGTAGTATTAGTATCATTATTATTATTATTATTATCATTAGTAGTAGTAGTAGTATCATTATTATTATTATTAATAGTAGTAGTAGTTATAGTATCATTATTATTATTATTAGTAGTAGTAGTAGTAGTATCATTATTATTATTATTAGTAGAAGTAGCAATAGTAGAAGTAGTATTATTATTACTATTATTATTACTATTATTATTATTATTATTATGATCATTGTTATCATTATTAGCAAATCATTATTATTAGCATTATTATTATTATCATTGTTATTATTATAATTATTATAATTGTCATTAAAAATATTATCATTGTTATAATAATACTAATGATAATAATAGTAATCATTATCATAATCACAACTATTATTATCATTATCTTTGTTAGTTTAATCATTGTTATTTTTATTACAGTAATGATAAACATTAGCCTTTTAATTATCATTCTTATCATTATCCTTATCGTTTATTATTATTACCATTGGTAGTAGTAGTTTTACTCTTATTATATGAATATTATTAGGATGATTATTGTTATACTACAATTATTATTAATTTTATCAACGCATAATTATCATTATTATTGTCATTAGTATTATTATTATGATTATTATTATTATGATCTTTATTATTATTATTGTAATCGTCATCATTATTATTATCATCCTCATTTTCTTATTATTATTATGATTATTATTATCATAATCATCATCACTATTATCACCATTGTTATCATCATTAAATAGACAGACAGATAGACAGCTAGAAAGAAAGCCTATGTATTTATATATGTCTGTATGCATAGGTGTATATATATATCAATATTTTCCCGACGAAAAAAATACATGTACAAAACGCATTCATACATACCTTTTCCCAAAGCTAACGAATACTCACCTCCATATGGTTATCTTATGAATATTTAATTTAAGAGATGCGAATGTCGTGACGCAACACCCCGTCTGTAATGGATTAGTGTGCCGTGAGGATGGATGGCAAGACACTCACGGAAGAATACTCGAGGATGAATTGAGATTGCATTGTGTGTTTTGGGAGGAGACTATGCAAGAAGAGCTGTGCAATGCAACATATGTTCAAGGTTCTTATGGTGTGGGGAAGGGGGGGGGGGGCGTGCATCTATATGTTATCTTATGTTATTTCTTGACGGGGGTTGTAGTTACTAATTTTTTTATAAATATATCTATTCCAAAATCCTCTTTCTTTCCTGCGTGACAAATGATAAGACAATTGTAGTGACAGCGGTTATCATGATACACTATTGATTACAATAATTATAATAATAAAACAAGTAGAAACAACGGTTGTGGTTATAATGATGATGATTATGATAATGATCCTAGTAGTAGAAACAGTAGTATTACTACTGTTATATTTACCAATGATTATAACAATGATAACGATACCATTACTAATAATGATAACTATGGTCATAATGATAACAATAATAGCAATAATAACTACAGTGGTGATAATAATAACGATAGCAATAATTGTAATAATAGCCATAATGATAATAACAATGTTGGCGATAACAATGATGATAGTGAAAGTAATGAAAATTATACGCTTTGATACTGATCAAAGTAATGACAACAATTTTGTTATGTAACAGAAAAAAAACATCGTTTTTAGCGTGAGTATTAATTAGTCTACATACTGAGTAGGAATCTCATTTCCCTTGCACATCATCACGGCCCCATGATGAAATACTTTCACTCACGATAATAATAGACAACTTTTTTGTGTTTTTTTTTGTCAATGATATTAACGCTGTAAATATGTCCATCATAGGATAATTAATGGGTTCTTGACAAAAATTAAATCCTATGGAGCGGCCGTGTGGTCGAGTGGTTTAATTCGGTTCATTTTCCTGGTGTTACCCACACACACATACACACACGCAGGCACGCACACACATACAAACATACAAACGCATACTTAATTTACTTTTAAAATTTACGGCACACGACCCGGATTTCATCACGTTTCACTCCATTTTTGTAACACCAGAAATGACTCGGTGTCATTTGGTGTGACTTTGTCATGAAATTAGTATCTAAACTTATTCTACTAAGATAAGTAATTCTAAAGTGAATTTATATCGTGCTCTCTACAGACTCATATCTTTCGAAACGTAAGTTATTTGATCTGCCGACACTATCTCAGAGAGGGTGATACCGACCTTTACCCTCATGCGAACGTAATATCGAATGATGGGGACAAATTCTATGATGTTTATATAATCCACAATCCTGAGCGTAGGAGTCTGTTCACCTCGTCTCACCTCGCCTGACCTTTACTCGCACGCGGATTTGAATTCAAAATTATGTGACAAAATGTTCATATCATCCTTGGTCGACTCGAGATGGTGCCGGCAGGTGAAATAACATTCTATTCCTGTCTTTCAACGAGCGAAGACTATTCTTTAATTAGAAAATCATTGGAGTTAAATTCATAGATGTTTGCCTGTATGTCGTGAATCTGCGAGTGTGATCTTCTATCTGCAAATCCCTGTTTGAAGATTTCACTTTACAATTTGAAAGACTTGAAAACTGGACGATAATTCAGTCCCACATAATGTATGTATTGCAACCGTTAGGTGTCGTAATCATTATCATGATAATACTATTACCATTATCATCAACTTGCCATTGTCATCCTTATTGTTATCATTACAACTATTATTATTATTATTATCATTATTACCATTATTATTATTTTTATCATCATTATTGATAATAATAATAATTATCAGTATTATAATCATTATTATTTTTACTCTTATTAATGTTGTTAGTGTTATTGCTGCTGTTATAATGCGCTTTTATTATCATTATCAATATTACTAATACTGTTATCATTACTTTAACTATTGTTGCTATTATTACCATCTTCATTATTGTTTTTATTGTCATATTATTATATTATCATTATTTTTACTATTATTATTATAACAATTATTAGTAGTATTGTTATTATTATTATCATCATTATCATTATAATCATTATTATTATCATTATTATTGTTGTTATCATTATATCATCATTATTATTATTACTATGATTATTATAACTACTATTGCTATAATTTTTGTTATTATAGTTACTATTATTAATAATATTATTTTTATTAGAAGTAGTACTGCAACTATTGCCATTGTTATTATCATTATTATTATTATTATTATTATTATTATTATTATTATGATTACTATTATTATTATAGTTGCTATCGTTTTATTATTATTACAGTTAATATTACTACTATTAATATTATTAATGTTATCGTTATTATTATCATTATTTTTTATCATTATTATCATTATCATTATTAATGGTATTATCGTTATTTTCACCAACCTTATCATCACCAATATCATTTTCTTATAATGAATACCATTATCATTATTATTATTATTATCATTACTATTATTATTATTATTATTACCATTTTTATTATTGTTATTATAATTGTTATTATTATCATTACTGTTATTTTTATTATTATTATCATTGTCATTATTATCTTTATCATCATCATTGGTGTTATCTAATTATTATGAAATTATAATAATAATAATAATAATGATAATAATAATAATAATAATAGTAATAATAATAACAACAACTACAATAATAATAATAACAACAATAATAATAATTATAATATTTTTATTATTATTATCATCATTGTCATTATTATCTTTATCATCATCATTGATGTTATTTTGATTATTATCATTATTTTTATTATCATTATCAATATTTTCATAATTATCACTATTATTATAATTATTATTATTATTTTAATTATTATAATTATTATTATTATTTTAATTATTATAATTATTATTATTATTTTAATTATTATAATTATTATTATTATTACTATTATTAATATTATTATCATTATTATTATTATTATTATCATTATCATTATTCTGATCATCATCACCAATATTATTACCATTATCATTATTATCATTACTCTCATTATTATCCTTATTTCCATTGTAATTACCATAATTCTTATTATTATCATGATTATTATTATCATTCTATCTTCATTATTATTATTATTATTATTATTAT
>NC_061848.1:15274998-15277498 GCF_019202785.1 Penaeus chinensis
AAATGGATTAGGTTTGTCAATCTGTCAATCAATGCATTTAATGAAATGTGATTAATATAGCAGATGCAGTAATGATAATCCATGATGAACTCATTTTGTAAGAGGTATTTGTAGCGTATGAGTATTTTCATTGCATAACGTTTTATGAAGTTTATGACAATAACATTACTCTCCGAATAAAGAATTAAAATTTATTGATAATGCAATAGGTAACACCAGTGCTTTACTATAGGTCTTTTCTTGCAGTTCTATATTTTTGTTCTTCAGGCGCTCTAATAAATTATTATTATTTTTTCGATATATACTTTTTAATATATTCTTAATAACGTGAGCAAAACTTTCGCTCTTTCTCTTCACTATCTCCCTCCCCACTCCCTCTCTCTCTCTCTCTCTCTCTATCTCTCTCTCACTCTCTCTCTCTCTCTCTCTCTCTCTCTCTATCTATCTATCTATCTATTTATCTATTTCTCAACACCTCGATCCATTCGTCTCTCTCTCTCTCTCTATCTATTTATCAAAATATAAAACTCTCTCTCCCTATTTCTCTTTTCCTATGTCTACTGTATAAACCACCAAATGTATATCACCTAATAGACTTTTCTTTTCAGAATCAACCATATATTCCTCGCCACAACTACACCAGCAGCAGAAGAAAAATGTCATCTTCATTCGTAAGTTATGAATATTGTGCCACACTCACCCTCGTTCAGGGCTGAGGCCAAGAACGATCTGCCTGAAATAATCTCAACAAATCATGTCCCAGAAAGCACGGCAGCAGCGCCTTTGTTGGGGAGCCGTTGCGTTCATCACCTTTGTCGGCCGAGTCTGGGACGGGGAACCAGCGCGGCCGACGCGCGAGGACACGAGGGGAAGGTTTAAAGAGGCCTGGATATAGCTCAATAGAAATGAATGTGGGCACATGATGTGGTACAGACACGCACATACGGGGGATATACATAAATACACAAACACACACAAAAACACATATGTATATATATGTATATATATACATATTTACATACATATACATACATACATACATACATATATATATATATATATATATATATATATATATATAAATTTATTTATACACACACATCTATATATATATATATATATATATATATATACATATATATATATATATATATATATATATATATATATATATATATATATATATATACATATGTGTGTGTGTGTGTGTGTGTGTGTGTGTGTATTACACCCACACGCACACACATATACACACAATGTACAAATATATATATATATATATATATATAAACATTTACATATATATATGTATGTATAGATAGATAGATAGATAGATATATGGCTAGATGTGCATATATTTATGTGTATCTATATACATATATATACATATATATACATATATATACATAAATATTCATATGTATGTATATATATGTATAGATATGTATATATTTATACACAGCATATATATATATATATATATATATATATATATATATATATATATATATATATATACATATAAATATATGTACATCTAGCCATCTATCTATTTATCTATACATATATATATATATATATATATATATATATGTATATGTTTATATATATATACATATATATATGTATATGTTTATATATATATATATGTATATGTATATGTTTATATATATATATATATATTTATTTATATATGTAAATATTATTTATTTTATATCTGTAAATATATATATATATATATATATATATATATATATATATATGTATATATGTGTATATATATATCAGTTTATATGTATATTTATATATATATATATATATATATATATATCAGTTTATATGTATATTTATATATATATATATATATATATATATATATATATCAGTTTATATACATATATATATATATATATATATTTATATATATATATATATATATATATATATATATATATATATATATGTGTGTGTGTGTGTGTGTGTGTGTGTGTGTGTGTGTGTATGTGTGTGTGTGTGTGTGTGTGTGTTTGTGCATGTATGTATATCTATATATATATATATAAATATATATAAATATATATATATACATACATATAAATGTGTGTATATATATATATATATATATATACATATATATATATATATATATATATATATATATATATATAGCGCCTTTGTTGGGGAGCCGTTGCGTTCATCACCTTTGTCGGCCGAGTCTGGGGAGGGGGACCAGGGCGGCCGACGCGCGAGGACACGAGGGGAAGGTTTTTTTCAATCATTATATATATATATATATATATATATATATATATATATATATATATATATATGTATATATATATATAATGAAAGGATATTGCCATCACTGGTACCATTGTTATTATTATAATTTCATATTATCATTACTGATCTTTGACGTTTTGCACATCAAGTACTGCAACATATAATGAATCACATTATGGTTCTCAGGAGTGGACCTCACAGGATTAAAAGTTAAATT
>NC_061848.1:15287498-15289998 GCF_019202785.1 Penaeus chinensis
TTCCACTTATGTTTAATGAGCCGGAGCACCAGAAACAAGAATTTTCTAGATGAGAACACTTACCCCTATATACGCAACAAGAAGGGACGTTAGTAAATTTATCTTCTCAGGATATTAATGACATCGTCTCAATATCACACGTAGAAAAGGTATGAATAAGAATGGATATCAATACAAGAGATGTATGAATACAATAGATGTATTAATGTATTGTTAAGATATTCATTCTTTTCCATATCTTCTTTACATTTGTCAACATGAATACGGTTCATCAATATCACACATCGGAGATATGGTGATGGAGATCATTTCGCTTAACTGACAGACGTCAATGAATATTGCAGTAGATATACTCTATCAGATTTTTGACATTACTTTTAGATGAATCGCAATATAAATGCCAATGCACACGTCACTGAGAAAAAGAAAATTGATTGGATCACGACAGAGAGAATGTTGAGGAATATAAAGTATGATGTCATTGAAGTAACATGGGAAATAATAAAACCAAATGGAGCAAGTACAGGGACAGGGTAACATGCTAGAAATACTCAGTAGGGGAACAAGTTAGATTGATTTACAGTTTTTTTTTTCCCAAACCGAGGGCCATGAAGCAGAATGAAGGGAGCCATAATCTGAGGATATTTATATATAAGGATTTAGCGGGTAGGCAGCAAGTGGAGGGTACTTAGAGGTTTATTACAGGTTTGTGCAATGCCTTGCTGCCAGACACATGAATAATACATCCCAAGAATAACGCCCAGTTTTTGGTATCGTATTACGAAGCTTTTTGACATTATGTCTAAAGAGAAAAGTTTTCATTCAGTGCGAATATGTTAAATTATATGTTACTAGAATCAAGGGAAAGCTTAGAGAGAAAAAAAAAAACACGACTTATGTTGACGAACAAACTAAAACAGAAAATATATTACCACTCAATAAATAATTAAATAAATAAATAATGATAATAGATAAATAAATAAACATTAAGTGGCAGGATAAAATGTCGGAGGCAGGATGACAGATGAAAAAGAATGTGTGTGTGCCATATGTGTGTGTGTGTGTGCGTGTGTGTGTGTGTGTGTGTGTGTGTGTGTGTGTGTGTGTGTGTGTGTGTGTGTGTGTGTGTGTGTGTGTGTGTGTGTGTGTGTGTGTGTCTGTTTGCTGTTATGCCTTATAACTATACCAACACCAGAAGAAAACGGAGTTCATCTAGAATTAAAAACCCAACGTAGTATTGTTTTCCTTTCGTGGGAATTTCACGGCGACGGTGGGAAGAGCCACTGAACTACACGTGCGCTCGTTTGACGGGGGTTTAAGGCTTTCGCTACTCCCATTATTTCGTTCGTTCATTGTGCTCCGTGTTTTATTTATTTATGTTTAGGTTATTTATTTAACTGTTTATTCAGCATACTAAACATGCTTTTCATTTAAATTCAAATAATCGGAGGTGCTAAAATATGCTTAATAATTATCATTTATTATATGCAGGACTTACCTTAATTAGAGGACTTACGTTAACAAATATACGATATAAGACAAACAGAACAAACCAAAAATACTTGCGAGGAGCAACACATGTGAAATAAGGAGCTTTGCCAGCCGTCTGCACGCCACGGAGGCCAGGCTAATTCTGTCGTGTCATTCCACAGAACAAGTAGTAATTTTCCAGTTTCTTGTCGATTTTCATATAAACATTATTTATATTCTTGAATGAAATGTAGCACATTATCAATATGAGACATCTTATACATAATTTTGTTTCTCATACACAAGTTAGAAAACCATATCGAACCAACCAACACGAGCAAGAAACCACCACTTGTCAAGGAAAACAGGGAATACATCTGCCTAACATAAACTAGTGTCCATAATTGTCACAGTACAAAAGTATGAAAATATTTTGTTTATCCACTTACAAATAAAATTCTTTGACTGTCCACACAAAAAAAGTCATTTTGAATGTGCACTTATAAAAATACTGTTTTTTTTTACTGTCCACGGATAGAGCACTGATTGTTTACGTACAAAAACCGATCGACTGCAAAGATTTCATCTCCTGCTCCTCACTTAATTTCCGTTCCTCGCTCTATTGCTAAGCTCTATCTCTGTTATAATAATTCTAAGTTCTTATACTGAAGTAACACTGCTCTTACACCATTCCAGCCTGTAAACAACTGGTGCATCAGTCCATATTTGTTTTTTAATACTATGTGAGACAAACGTGAAATACATACTCGCTACGATGGTAAAAATATTGTTTTAACTATTGTTTTTCCTTATATCCGTATACACAATAGAAATGCTATTTTACATATAGTATATAGCTACTTTACTGCATGACAGATAAATGTAAACAATACAAACAGACAAATATAAACAAAATAATATGATGTATATAAACAACAAAAAGTGAAGAACATATACAACATAAACAGATAAATATGTACAATAAACAGTAAAAAAATAAGAAATAAACAATAAAAACTGGAGAATATAA
>NC_061848.1:15297498-15299998 GCF_019202785.1 Penaeus chinensis
AATTTCTCTTAATTGGATCGGGAGAGTCTACGGCCAACACTGACTACTGAAGCCATCCCCTCGTTGTCTGTTCTTATTCCCCGCGCATATCGACCCTACACGCAAGCGGGCGCATCTTTGAAACAACCTTCAACCCAACTCCACCGTCAGAGGTAATGGAACAGTAAACAGCGAGGCACAAGCTCGCCTACTCACCTATATTGAAAAGAAGTGTAACGCAGTGTTGCAACGGCAGAAATACGACCCCCGTGGAGCATCCCCGGGGGACAAACTCCACAAGTAAACGAAGCGAAGCAATATTCTTAAAGTTCTATTTGATATTTTTTTGAGCATCATTTCTGTTGGTTTAGAGGCGGGTCGGCGGCGGAAAGCGCCGCTGGATGCTTCGGAGGAAAGATTTTATTTCAGTGT
Organism: Penaeus chinensis; assembly: GCF_019202785.1. Lineage (NCBI taxonomy): Eukaryota > Metazoa > Arthropoda > Malacostraca > Decapoda > Penaeidae > Penaeus > Penaeus chinensis. Next base: position 15,297,910 of record NC_061848.1, read on the forward strand.
TTCGGGGAAAACTTATCCTTATTCTTTGCTTTCATTATGTTCTGGTGTTCCTTTCCGAATTATTGGTATGTTTGTTTGTTTGTTTTTTCTTCTAAGGTCACGATTGGTTTGTTGTTGTTGTTGTTGTCATTGCTCCTAATATAACTATAAAATTCGTAACGATGATAAGATATTTTTGTCATTACCAAAATTACTATCATTTCTATTATTATTATTATCATTTATATTATCATTATCATGATTATCTATATTTTTGTTATCATTGTTGCTGTTATCCTTTTTTATAATTATTCATTATCATTATTCTTATTATTGCTGTTGTTATTGTTGTTATCATGATTATCGTGTTGTAACTACTTTTCCTATTATGTACTCATGATTGCTATCATTATTATTACTATTACTATCATCAGCATCATTATCATTATTCGGATTACTATTACTCAGTTGCAGTTATCTTTTTTTTCTCTTTAACGTTATCTTTTGTTTGCTGTTATCTGCATCTCATTCCCTTCTTCCCTTCCCTAATTTGTCTTTGCCATTGTTAAAATATCAGTTTGTATCAAGTTATTTTATTAAATCGTTAAAATCAACGCAAGACAATAGCCTCGTGACGCTATTTAAACTACGTATGTTCAAAAGATATCTTCCAGTTTCTTCACTGATTTGGGTAGTATCATGGTAAACTAGGAACTAATTGCCATATAGGAGAGTAAGGCAATTTGGCAATGACGTGAATACTTCCTGATACTTAGACTCAGTATGGACTAGGAATTAAGGATCACAAACTCATCATTCATTTATTGGTGAAAAGTCAAATAAACTATGACAAAGGAACTTTTAATGAATACAATTCCAAATATAATATGGAATTTAACATCAAATAAAATAAACATACAATTATTGGAAGTTGACGTAAAATGAGCAGACATATGACTATATAAATCACTAGTAACTGAAAGTTAATGCACAGAAAACATTTCCACATTGCAATTATAAGCTAAAATAACACCTGCCTTTATAAAATCTTAATATTCAAAAATCACAGAAATTCAATTCACAAAATATGGGAAGTATACAATCTGCCAAAAAAATAGAACATTAGCCTAGTCTGCAATTACATTGCATCTTAAATAATATCACAACCGGTAAGTTCCTTGACCGTACATAATATTGCATTTAGAATTTCACAATATACAGAAAACAAACCAAACATTTTGCTTGGAATGGTAATGAAAGCATTGATACAATATTCTAGGAGGGCAAGAAAAATCCTCAACAATGTAAATTACATTGCTCGTTTTCTATGAATTATATCATAATTAGATTTCCAAATCCTATTAAATACAACTTGATAATCCAATCGTGAATATACATACCATAAAATGTTCCTATCTCACTGAAACCACAAAATCTTGAATGCTATTTTCTGACCAACTACTAAAGTACCATTCTTCCCGCCTGCTCACCGAGAGAGGACAACGCTCTCATAAAACTAGACACTTGAGATGCGCACCATAGAAAAAAATTAATACAAGTTCTTGTTCCTGAAAATATTCCACATAATACACTGTTTATATCCATGACAAATAACAATGTCATGCTAATGATACAAAGCTGAAGAAATAATTTGTAATGATGGTATTAATTTGTGCTATCTTATGTAAAACGTATCACAATCCTTTACATTACCTAAGTGACTTTAAAATTACCTTTATTTTTCAAAGAGGCATTAATGTCCGCTTTCATGGATCCTGTTTCAAGAATTAGCGCTGGGATATTTATTTCAGGTCTGGCAATGATAGAAGGGAGAGCTATCTTTGTGTAAAAGTTTTCTTTCAACATTTCAGAGAAAAATAAAAAGAAACAAATGAAAACTTGATATGGCGTAGATGTTGCATTTGTATATCATCGTTTTTCTCCTTCTTTCTATTCACCAAACCTTTTTCGGTTATATGCTTCGGGAAATAGAAATTCAGTAACAATTTCGATTGAATTGGACTTTACTCATGTTTTTTTTTTATTCTTTCTTTCCCCTTCTCTGTCTCAAACTCTGACTGTTACTCTTTTGTGTTTGTTATTTCATTCA
>NC_061848.1:15302498-15307498 GCF_019202785.1 Penaeus chinensis
TATATATATATATATATATAAATATACATATATATAAATATATACACATATGTATGTATATATATGTATATGTATATATATACATATATACACATATATATGTATATATATACACACATACATATACGTTATATACATATATCTATCTACAGATATATACATATACTATATATATACACATACATATACTTTATATATGTGTGTATATATACATACATATAATATATCTTTATCTATATCTATATCTATCTATCTATCTATCTATCTATCTATCCATCTACATATATATATATTTATATATATATAGCGATTAGCAGAGAAGTAAATATCACTTTATCCCTCCAGTATCTTCGCCGGCAAGCTCCCCGCCCGTTACATTCCACTGCAATGTTCACACCAATTAGCGAATCGTCCGCCAAATCTTATTACCTTCATCATTGCTATTACCGCCACCATTACCACCTCCGCCTTTTCCTCCCGCTCGCCGTTAACTAGATGGCACAGGAACGTAACGAGGTAGTTGGCCCTCAAGTGCCCGGTCCAGGTGGCACTCGCCGGGCAGCACAGTTATTGCCCAGACTAATGAACGAGATCTAAGCAAATTTTGACTCTGCTGTGATTTGTTATAAGATAGCGAAGACACATTACGGCTCTGAAGGTGTTTAAGTCATTCCTCAACAGCTGTCTCGAATTATGTAGCGACGTTGTTGCTAATTCGTGAATTCATGGAAACTGAGATAATTCATGTTAATGATATGTAAAGTAAACTTTTGAACAGCGACAGTATAACTTGTTTAGGTGAAGTTGCATAGTCACGGTAAGGTATTCCAGGTTTTACTTATAATATATATATATATATATATATATATATATGTGTGTGTGTGTGTGTGTGTTTGTATATGTGTGTGTGTGTGTGTGTGTGTGTGTGTGTGTGTGTGTGTGTGTGTGTGTGTGTGTGTGTGTGTGTGTGTGTGTGTGAGTGCACACACACAAAATACCTGATCCTTGGCAATGGATTTTACTAAGTAATCATCTCGTAAGATGACGTATGTATCACTAAACCTTAGCTTTGCTGTACATGATATATATTGCACGAGAAAGCATGCCACAAAGTCTGGTAAAAGCTACTGGGTGACCAGTAGCTTTTACCAGACTCCATAGTCTGGCAGTGTAAAAAGGCTGTTGAAACCGGCGGCGCTGGGGTCGTTTTCCCCGCGAAGAGCGACTGTGTCCGTGTGGTACCGTGCAAACGGAATTACACGTGATAGATTTGTCAGTTTTGAAATCTTGTCACCGTATGTATAATCATCTTGGAAATTTACAGTAAGCGCGTCCTACTGGTATATGAGCTTCAGACTTTTAAATCCAAATTTGATTTGATCTCACTACTCGTTTTAAATTACGATATTTTTCTTCTTAGTGTGTGATCGCTCATTAATAGTTGATACTGACGATTTTCAGTTCATTACCTGTATCAAAAGTTCTTATGTTGTCTTTTTTACTGTCTCGTTTTTATCTTGTTTTGATCTTTAATGTTTAGTTATTACAATGCAGCATTTTGTTTCTTGGTATTATTGCATGTCCGTTTACATAAAATAGAAAAGTTACTCATGAAAAGCACCCAGGAAATACCAGCATTTCGTTATTATGAACTCTCGAGCTTTTAACTCACCCTTAATTAACTCTATTTTACTGTCATATTAACTGTATTTATTGTTTTATATGTGGTCATTGTTTTTTACATGATGGAGAGTTATAAACGTATTACTTTGCTTCGAATGTTCTTACTTTTTAGTTCAATTATAACATGATACTTTGATTATTATATTGAGCTCGTTTCAGTCTCATTCTAGGTTTTCTCGATCCTATATGCATCAATTGTTTAGCAATATTCAGGGTAAGAAATATACACCAATAGAATAATACCATATATTCAAAATAAATAGTTATTTCACACACAAAAAATATTGATTCTTATTTTAGTTTCTGTTTGTCCTCTTATTGTTATGACGCTTCAGGAAGAAAAGTTTGCCACTTCCTCTTCACTTGTTACGTGAAATTATTTTCTTCTTTCAGCCTCCAGCATAAGTCATAGATTTTGTGCAAAGAAAAAATATGTAGCCATATATAAGATATATACACACACACGTATATATATACATATACATACATATATATATATATATATATATATATATATATATGCTTTTGTATATAAGTATATATGTATAGATAGATATTCATATATTTATTTATTTATATATCCATCCAACTTGTATTTCTTAACACGTGATGTACGGAGACTTCGCGGTCAGTAGGCCCGTGAGGGAGGCTCGGGGAGTTAATAATTATTGGTTAACAAAAACCCAGATTAATCTAAGAATTTACTTATTGGAATTCAACATATAACCTTTGTTTCTTTCTCCCTACAAATCTGTGATTAATTCTCCCTGAATCTTTGAGAAAACTAACTAATAGATTAGATAAAACTAGAATAATAGATTAACGCGTTCCTTTAGGTTACCCTTCAATCGGCTAACCAGTTTTCTTTAGTGCCCGGTTTTCCCGTTCTTTATTCCATGAAGACGATATTTTTTCCCTTACTTTTTATTATCTTTATATAGCTTAACCTTCCTAATGACTGTTAGTTAACTTTGGACTGGAAATATGCGTGCCCTTTAACTAAATACACTAAACGTAAATAAATAAATATCCTATCGAAGCGGTTCCGCCTCAAGTCATTGTTATTTTGATTTATTCTCTTTACAAACTTTTCGTTTTAATATATTACTGTTATTTATTATAGTTAATTTTACGAAACTGTCACCTTCGGCAGGTCTCCGCCCGAACTCCACTCTATTTAATGATTCTTCTGGGCTCAGGCAGACATGTAAGTTAAGTGATTTAAACCCAGCACCTTCGATCGTTTTACACTCTCGGTGTGGAGAGAGCAGCAAACCATCTGGTTATACATATACCAAATCAATCTGTAGTAACTCACCTAGCTTTCATAACATTTATTTTATGAATATGTTGAAATTTAGTATTTCTTTGATCCCTTTACCCAAGGATGTTATTAAGAAAAAAAAAAAAAAAAAAAAAAAAAAAAAAAAAACGGAAAAGATTCACATCTTATATACAAACTATAGGAAGAGAAATTCACAAATATATTCCTTTAATACAGGTATGCAAACACATAGGAAACATCAGCTCATATATATTTATGAGACGAGGCATTACACATGTGAAACCTCACAACAGCAATCATAACCATTGAAAAATTCACACAAACTCTTACGGATGTTGTTTCCATCTATTCTACACGTCTTTCTCCTCCGCTATGATGTGTCACGCTGTACATTCGCCCATACGTGGCAACCTTGGGGCCAAGCAGAGATACAGGAGGGTAGCTATCTTGGTTCCATGACCAGTTACAGGGCTCTGTAAAATCTGAATCCTGTTGACTGCGCCACTGGAAGTTTTCCGGTCAGCTCAGCGATCCCTGGTACGCCATATTGTCACTTCCTGTCCTGGTTCCGGAGGTAGTTGGTCCAATAGCTGAACATGTCCTCTGACCGCCTTTGCTAGTTCCTGTAATAGGATGAGTCAAAGGAAATCAAATGCATATATGCAAATAATAATAATCATCAATACATATATCGATACCAATATGAATATAATACATATATGAAATTAATACATACATAAATATGTATCCTCTATATTGTCTTGGTCCTAGCCCCATTTAATGTCTCCCTGTTGATCAAGCATCTCTGTCCCTCGGTCATCTTGGCTGTTCCCAACCCCTCTTCAGCCATGTACTTGTCTTGCCCATACCAACAGAACCTATCTAATATCAAAAGTATTCTGGAGTGATTCTGTCTCTCTTGGGTCAGCCTTTTCCCCCTATCTATACCGGTGTTCCTATCATTGCAAATAATTTAGACGTTTCTATCGTCACTGTTAGCTTTGCCTTCACCTTGTGTGCTAATGTTATCACTCAAATCGTCATAGCGGATACGGTCTCCCACAAAGAATTCATCACAATAGACAGCAGGTTTGATTTTGTCTGCCGCTCTACTAATGATTTTCCCGCTGGTCTTTGAGTCTATAAACACTCCTATTTCTAATCACTTCTACCACTTTAAATGGCTCTGGCAATTTCGTTTCGAGTTTGTAAATGATGCCACGCTCAAACATTTCTTTCTTCACAAACACAAATGCGCCTGATTCTAGTTTTACAATGTGACGTCATATTTTTTTTCCTAGGTAGTCTTTTACTCTAGCTATTGTCGTTTCAATGACAATGTCATGTGCCTTTGCCACATTGTCATTATTTATGTATACATATACAATGTCATGCGCCTTAGCCACATTGTCATTTTCTGGCGACCACAAACTGCAAGACAAGGTGGTACTTTTCAAACATTGCCCACCGCGTGTTTACAGCTGTGGTTCCATGTGTGGCTCCATTCAAATACTTTTTGTATGCTTGTGTAACAGTGTCTACCTATGCGGTTGTCCTTCAGGCCCTCAGGACCCGCTTGATTGTTCTCTGGACTCGTTCTACACCTCCATTTCCTTTCACTATTTCTTAGTTTTAAAATTCACCCCAAGCAGACTACATTATTTCTAGACTGCCAAATCATCGCAGAAAGTTTAAATCTTTTCACGCACACTTCAGACAGTTTTTCATTTCAACCCATACAACTTAATAAAACGAAAATAATTACCGATGATCGTTAACACGTACCTATTTCCTCCCTGTCCAGCAATCATGGTGGTGGTATCTACGGAAATTCTTTCAAATGGCTTTGTGACTGGGAAATTCTTGAAATTTATTTTTGATACCCAGAGTTCTCTTGGTTAGTGTGCAAACATTCAATTGCTTTACATAATTCTTGGGTTCTCCCAGAAAAACTCATCAACTTATCTGGTACCACTAGGTTAAAACTATTCCCTTATCTTTCCGTACTACAGGGTAATGCAAAAAGCCATCT
>NC_061848.1:15324998-15327498 GCF_019202785.1 Penaeus chinensis
AAAGTACAACAATTTAGTACTGCATATTTTAGGCTATTGTAAATTCACGAGAGTAATACAGGCAGCAGTACTTTTTCAGTGATAGTTTATTTTGCATTTCAACAGTGTATGTGTTTTTAGGCTTTGCGGGCACTAGGGTCAAGGTCTGTTGTTTTTGTGACATACAGTTTATTAACATAAAAACAAAGGTTCAAACTTTATTGCAGATATAAATGGTTATTTTTTCGTTCTTATTGAGCAGGGATGTTAGTAACATACTGGTTAACATCCATGTATGTAAGTCATTTATACATGATTATACCATTATAAATACAAATCAGTTTACTTATACAAAGCACAACAAGTTACAGTTCCATTGGACTCGATAAAAATTGGTTTATTCTGTTTAAGGGATACTTCCTAATATTACCAAGACCATTTTCGAGCTCTTAGAAACCAAGCTGATTATTTCTGCGGTTTCACTTGCACAAATAATCAGTTATAAACTATTTTAAGAACTTTGGAAAGTACAAGTACACACACACACAAATATCTTTATACTTACTGTGGTATGACACGTTAATCGAACTGACAGGAAAGTCCTAGTTTCCTTTTCCGTATTTTTTATACAGAATTAAATAAAATATCTACGATGTCTTCTACATCTTTCTCTCTCATGTCGACTTGGAACGTAATTGCCCTTTATGATTGATATAACAAAATGATCGGGTGTCACAAAAAAAAAAAAAAAAAAAAAAAAAAAAAAAAAAAAAAAAAAACCGTTTAATATCAGGTATTTGACTTACATGCTGCCTATGAGAACCGTCACGAGTTGCTTGACACACGATCTCGAGTCGCATATGACCTCCTTTGAACCCTCAAAGACCTTAATTGGATTCTGGAGATCTCGAACTCGAGGTTTTCGAAGATTTTAAGTTTTAGAAGGTTCTAGAAGGTCCTTGTCATAATCAATTTCCCCAAGATTAGGAATTATGCTCTATCCAATTATATTTCCATCTTGCCTCTGTATAAGCGAGATGTTTTAAAAACATTATACTGACACATATTCATTACTCCAGTAGTCAGTTATTAGTTCGTTAAATTGTGTGTGAGTGCCAGGGACGTATAGCGTAAAGATTCGTATTATGATTTTCTATTTTCAACATTCTCTCTCCTCTTTTCCATGCTCCTGTTCGTTACTCCTCGCTGGAAATCGTTCTCGGCGATGCTGTAAACTCCGCGGAATTCACGTCAAACGTTTTACAGATCTGTAATAAATCTGTGTTTGTCACATTCCTTCCCTGATGATGAGTCAATCAGAACGGCTATTCATATGATAACTTTGACGCTTGGTTATCCTTGCTCTGAGAAGATGAGGAAATTGGTGTATATAGAGCTGGTTGGAAGTCACCTTAACTGTCCATTCGGGTAGTCTGTCTGTAGTCGATACTTATTTACCTTAAATTTAACTGAAATGTTTGTTGGGAAAAATCTATATTAATATCTAGCATGACATTACTGTTCGGATTTCTGTATATACTGAATAGTCGATCAGTCCAATGCATATGCTTGGTATTCATAGAGTTTTTTTTTTTTTTTTAGCTTTTGTTATATGATAAAGGATTTGAATTATTTAAATAAGTTAAAACACCAGAGGTAGTAATCACGAGAGCTCTATGACTGTTCTTTGTAATTTTCGCTAAGATTTGCACTCTTGCCACATCTCAAAATTAATGCTGCTAATTAAAGTGAACATTTACATCGTTATAGATTCTATGAAGATAATTCATTGCAGTGATGTGTTAAACTACGTACTTCAACAAATCTTACGATAATAATACACATCTTATGCATTTAACTGTAACTCGCTGTTAGTTTGTAGGAAACGGATCAATTAACGGTTGATAATAAACCGGAATGGGCCTCCAAGCCTATTTGTCATTACAAATGTTCGGTTATCTTCATATGTCTTTGGCTCGGCAAATTTGTCTATGACTTCTTTCGAAAATGTCTCCGACCGCCAGTCTGTGTCTATGACGAGGCCAAAGTTTAAGATAAGCGTGGAAGCGTCACATGCATGTAAGGACTTAAAAATTCAAATCAAATTTCCACAAATTTGTAGATAACTGCATCGAATATGATATGGAAAACTTGGAAGCCCCTTTATATTTACTGCCAAACGTTAATTTTTGTACTAACAATTATTATTTACGTCTGTAAGGCCTGTCTGTCATTTGTCGTTATGCAATACATTTATATTGCTATATTTCATTTAAAACACAAATAGCGCCGCCAGCCTGTACAACCAATGTAATGACAATTAATGTAGGGATGCCACATAACTTTACATATACTAAATGTTAATTATTACCATTATATTACAAGTAAGGTTTCTTGCAATATTTACTTACTGTGTTATCACAGTAGATCATCAACGTAGAGTCTAAAACAATATTAAAGTTTTATCTAATTAGAAGCATAAATATCAGTTGTGGCACAAGGTAAACCATAGACGACATCA
>NC_061848.1:15347498-15352498 GCF_019202785.1 Penaeus chinensis
AAAGGAAGTACAGATAATTACAGTAGTGGTAGCAGGAGGAATAAAAGCAGTAGCAGCAGTTGTTGTATAAGTGGTAGCAGTAGCAACAGCAGTAAAGTTGTAGAACACTGGTAACGGCAGCAGACAGACAGACTTACAAACAAACAGACATATACAGTGAGAGAGAGAGAGAGAGAGAGAGAGAGAGAGAGAGAGAGAGAGAGAGAGAGAGAGAGAGAGAGAGAGAGAGAGAGAGAGAGAGAGAGAGAGGTTTATAAACGCCTAAAAAATAAACAAATACACTCTACGAAAAATCCCCCTTGAGAATACATTATGCATGAGTTAAGCCCCACAGTCAAGATACAATACTCAACAATAATAATCCTGTTATTTTCCGAAAGACCATGGACCTTTTTTGTCTTTAATTCGGCTATATTTTAAATTATAATTTGAGATTTTCAATTAAGTCGGAAGAGCCGGACAAATTTCTTAAAAGAATCGCAGTTTGGCGATTGTCCCTTAATGATTTGGTTGTCCTCGAAAATAATGAAAAAGAAAAAAAAAAAAACTTTCCAAGCATTATTTCCAATGTGATTTTTAAGTGCAGAGTCATATGGAAAACTTGTACTTGAAATAAAGAACTCTTGATTAAAATAAATCTGATGCGATGAACAGTTTGATAGTTGACGTTTGACACAGACACACAACAATCATCTTTATGCTTGCAGAACTTTTTTGTAATTGTGTGGTTCATAAAAAAATAGGGAAAGCTTTACTAAAAAATTATTGAAGCAAACATTTGTTCAAAAACATACAGGTAAATATTTATAAAAAAAAACATAGAGGCAAACGTTTGTTCAAAAACATAGCGGCAAACATCTATTTATTCAAAACAAATTGATTATGCAGATATTGTCAAATCGAGCTAGTAAGCAACAATTCTTAAAAGTCAGGCCTTTCGAAGTCTTAATACGTGCTGATGAGAGACTTCAGCCACCCACTAACCAAAGGAATATATAACTTGGTAGCTCCACTTTACTTGTTGAACTGAAAAATGAAATTTTCGTTATCAGAAATAAAAGAGGGGAGTTTTGGTTTTACTTCTGCATATCATAAAAAAGTAAATGATGCAAATAATTATGTATTTGAATATATCTGATATCTTACGAGGTATCCTCATTGGCCATACGTAATGATGTCAGTGTTAAAAACATAAATAAAAAAAATCAAAAAACTACCTTGTACGAACCGACCCTTGCTAACGGGCCTCCTAAGCCCCACTTACGACTCGACCGTCAGGTCCCAGCTCGAATGCTCTTTGTGCGGTTTCGAGACAAGTCGGCACAAAGACGGGTGGGTAATGTCCATGTTTTACTCAAACCTACTGTGCCAGCCTTCCAAAGAATCCGTTGTCCTAGGAAAGCTTTCTACGGTGTGTGTGTGTGTGTGTTTGTGTGTGTGTGTGTGTGTGTGTGTGTGTGTGTGTGTGTGTGTGTGTGTGTGTGTGTGTGTGTGTGTGTGTTATATAATAATAATAACTGCAAAGACTTAAAGTCCCAACAGAAGTTCACAGTTTTATATGCATCCTAAGCCACATCGGAATTTAGGAAATGATGATGCCTCCATTCACACAGCACCAAGTATGCAACAAATTTAAGAAGCTGCTTCAGTGCAAGCTTATCTTACTTCAAGAGCAAAAGTTTGGTGTTGCATGATTGACTTCATTCCGCTGCGTGGTATATTACCATCCAATAATGTAGATTCACATTTTCACATTTTTTTCCAGTAACATTTAGAAACGTAGAACTTTTGGTTGCAGCGTTTTCCCAGAGAGTAAAGGAAACCTGTTCTTTTTACTATGATTCCTATATTGTATTGTACTCCATTCAACCTGCTTTTATAAATGTAATTAAGTTTTGAATTATCAGAAATCGCACTTTTATCTTTTAGAAATGTGAAATTTCAAATGAAATTAAATGAAAACATGTAAACATTTAAGTAGAAACACAAAAAAACGTTCTAATTTCCGTGACTAAAGGAAATAAAATGATTTAAATGCATCCTTTATGCTCAGGACTTTTGCCTCCTTTCTCTCTCTCTCGTTGCTCTGTTTACTCGTGTCTGTTCTTTTCTTCTTTTATCTTCTCTCTCTCTCTCTCTCTCTCTCTCTCTCTCTCTCTCTCTCTCTCTCTCTCTCTCTCTCTCTCTTTCTCTCTCTCTCTCTCTCTCTTTCTCTCTCTCTCTCTCTCTCTCTCTCTCTCTCTCTCTCTCTCTCTCTCTCTCTCTCTCTCTCTCTCTCTCTCTCTCTCTCTCTCTCTCTCTCTCGCTCGCTCGCTCAAATACAGTAGAAGATAATGCATAGCAATCATCCCGGGAAATGGTTATCCATGTCAAGCATTTAACTTCATTCAGTTTCGTAGGGTAGATAACATGTATCCTTGTAGAAAAAAAGAATATAAATTCAGCAACAAATATTTTCCGAACTGCACTCCAGAAGAAGTCGTTTGAGAAAATATCCCACAATTGTTCAATGGACCTATACCACAATTTCTGTTTCCCTCCGCAGAAATATCCCACATCAAAAAGAATGATGTGTTTTGAAAAGGGCAGTAAATTGCACACTTGATATTTTAAATCATTGGTAACATTAGATATTAAATATATTTTACATACCATCACATTTTAAGAGTATGGGCCAGTGAATCCTAGTTTTCTCTTAGAAAATGTTTTTCTTGTTGCAATAAACACCCAAACCCTGCATACATATATATGTATATACATATATATATGCAAACACACACACACACACACACACACACACACACACACACACACACACACACACACACACACACACACACACACACACAAACACACACACACTGGTATAATAAAGAAAGCTAAAGTCCTGGCCACACACGAATATAAGAAAATATAAGAGAATATAAGATATAAGAAATATAAAATATAAGAGAAAATATGACCAAAGATGAGAGAGAAATACCGTAGAAAAGATTGGAAACAAAAACGAGCAAAGGACTGACGAAGAAAAAACTTGTTCAAACCAAACTGTGTCTTGCAGCCAAAAGGAATACCGAAAGATTATATAGAAATAGTTTATGCAAATATAGATGATTTATGTTCGAAGTTACTAGAACTGGATGCACTTATTGAAAGTAATAAACCAGAGGTAATATGCATCATTGAATCCAAACTGGATCCCTCCGTAGACGATGGAACATTAGGACTCAAAGACTACAATATTTGGAGAAAATATAGGGCAAATAGAAACGTAGCAATATTAACAAGGAAAGAAACTATTATATAGGAGATAGAGATTCAGCAATATCCCTTAGTAAAACTAAGGGATACCAAACACTTATTTAAGAAACGTTAAAGAGCCTGGAAGAAGTGCTACAACTTTCGGGAACTAATACAAAATAAATTCTCGTAATGGGATTTTAATACCAAAATTGACTAGGAAAGTTTCGATCCCAGAGCTCAATCAGATTCGTGGAATGCAAAATTACTATGTTTGACCTAATATTTAGAAAGCTTAAAGATGATATTAAAGATACGGAGTACTGCCCTCCTCTCGGAAAAAGCGATCATCTAGTAAAGAAGTTGAAAGGCTGTCTGCTATAGGAAAAACTCAACGTAACTCCTGAACGAAGAGAACTTTGATATGCAATATTCTAAACAAAGAGTAGAAAAAAATGGATCAAGACTAAAAACTGAAGCAAGAAATGGGTAAAAAGGATTCAATAATAAATGCAAGAAAATTAGAGAAAACAAACAGCATCTTTGGAGAAGGTTTAGAGGACATAGATCTCAGGTAGCGTATGAAAGGTATAAAGTAGGAAGAAATGGGTATACCCAAGCCATGGTGGAGGCGAAATTACACTTTAAAAACGATATAATCAATAAATGTACAAACCAACTAAAGCTCTTCTTTAACTACATAAATTGTTAGACTAAAAGTAGAGATCAAATTAGCGCAATCAAAGACAATAACAGTTTATACTAAGGAGGAGGAAATGTGTGAAATCCTTAGGAAATCCTAGTGTTTGTTCAGGAGCCATACTTTGAAATGGCAAGTAACCGTAGAAACGTAAATCAGAATATCGAAAATATCACACTCGAAAAGAATGAAATAAAAGACCACTGAAAGGGTTAGACAAGACTAAAACTGAAGGCCCAGCTAAGACATCTAACTGGGTTCTGAGGGAATTATGTTATTGATAATACTCCAAAATTCAGTGAGACAAGGAAAACTACCAAAAGACTGGGTATTTGCCCATGTTACACCTTTATAAGAACGGCGACAAACAAAATCCTCTAAATTATAGACCAGTTTCGTTAACTAGTGTAGTATACAAGCTGTTAGAAAGGATAATTAGGAAACAGTGGGTTGAGGTACTTGAAAAATACAACACATTACCAAACAAGCAATATGGCTTTAATGAAGGAAGGTCAAGCGTAGCAAATCTCCGCTGTTTCTACGATAGAGTTCCTGAATTATTACAAGAAAGAGGTGGCTGGGTGGACTGTGTATACTTAGAGTTTTAGAAGGCATTTGATAAGTTGTCATAATAGACTATTATGGAACTTAGAACACCTAGGTGGAGTGAAAGGCAAACTCCTCGATTGGATGAAAGACTTTCTTCATGAACCATAATTAAAGGGAATCACATGGCGAATAGTACTAGGTAAGAACAACTAGGTAAGAACACGCATGCACACACATACACAAATACATACATTCAAATATATACATACAGACACACACACACACACACACACACACACACACACACACACACACACACACACACATATATATACACACACACACATGTATGTATGTATTTGTGTATATGTGTATATACATCTATTCATAAATATGTATGTATATGTACATTTCTACTTATATATATATGTATATACATACATGTATATATGTATTCATTATATGTATATATACATATACTTATAACTTTATATATATATATATATATATA
>NC_061848.1:15362498-15364998 GCF_019202785.1 Penaeus chinensis
ATACAAAGGCCCGTGAAACGAAGACTCGATGCTCTCAGAATTTTCCCCCCGACCGAGATCCATACACGTGAAAGATAATAACTACGTCCTTAGGGAAGAAGAGGGTGACTATTTTGGGCTTCCTTTAGATATCAGTCACTGTGAAAATTCAGTTTCGTGGACCCAAATGCAGTGCCGTTCTTTATGTCTACGTGGAATGTTCACATACGAATACGTACAAATTAATGCATGCACCCAAAAAAATACAAACTACCTTGTTGACACTGCAGATTATATAAATATGTCGTTAAAGGTGTCCCTTTGCAGGTTGTATAGCATTTAGAGTGTAAACTATTTAATTTTTTACAAGTTTAGTCTTGGAGACAGCCCAACGAGAAACGAAAAATATATAAATAAATCAAAATCATGTCAAGCTTCGAACTCACAGGCATTTCTTATATTACTGCAGTTATTGAACATCAGCTCTGCATTCCCTGGATCAAAAAGGAGAGGGCATCGGAAAGAAGACGCAGCAAACGAGCTAAATTTAGACTCGCATGTCTCGGCGGCCTCCCCTTCTCTCGCCCTTGAGCGGATGCAGAGGGGAACGGGAAAGGAGACCTCGTCAACTTCAACTCTGTTCCGTTTATGTACGAGTGAAATGAAAAATAGGCTCATTTCGGATAATCTGATACACTTGTAGGCAAGATGTTTGTCTAAAAGAAAAAAGATTGTATCATGTAATATTTTGAAATTGGAACCACTACTCTTAATAATATTGTGATTGGTAGTCTAGTATATGTAGAGAACAAGACGAAGGTTTGATTCCCATGCTCAGTCTCTCTCCCACTACCTCTGACTCATAAATAAAAAATCGAGCTCTTACTACACACGAGCAAATCTGATGTTCGTGTCATTCTCCATCGTTTTCCTTCCCTCCTCTGGTTTATGTGTGGAGGGTCAGGACCTGCCGCCCGCTTGGTAAAGTGAGAGGAGAGATAAAATCGTTATGGGTGAGCAGGAACTGTCAACAATATTTTTCGACTGTGAAGTAAGGCTGCTATTAAAATTCTTTCTTCACTGTGGGGTTCTTATTAAATGAGCAAAACAAAAAACGGTCTTTTGGATATATGCATATATTCTATGTGTGTGCTTCGATTTTTAATATAACTTTGTCTCTATAGATACCACAGAGCATAAAAACAAGACCACACTTTCTTTTTAGACAACATACTTTGAACGTGATCGTATCAGGTGACTAAGGCAAAATCTGGTACCTAAAACTACCAGTCTTTGATTTAATACCAATGGAGTTCTTTCAGATGCAACTTTCGGAAAATCGGATTTGGTTCAGATGCTAGTTGTTGGCAATGTCTTGATTAGAATAATAATGACAGTAAGAATCACAATAGTAATGGTGATAACAAAAATATTAAGAATAATAACTAGTGTCATAAAGTCACTGAAGACGAAAACGACAAAATAAAAATTATAATGTTAATAGCTAACATAACAAGAATATTTGTTATGCCAATAATAATAATAATAAACAAATATGAAATTGTGATAGTACACCATCGAAGTCATAATTACAGGAACAACAATAATAATGGGGAGGGAAGGACAAATCCTATTCAGTTCAAAGGTTAACAACTTGGCTCTAAGCATAGATGAATCTTTTTAGCCAAAAAATGTTTGGAAGACGATCACAACTAATATGTACCTGAAAGTAGTGTTTAGACTCAGTGGGTTCGTAGGCATTGTAAACTTTTGTCTACATTCAAACAAATTTAAATATATTTTACTAAGACAGTGTAGGCGAAGGAGATAGCCCCTTAATCGATGTGTATATGCAGCAATTCTATTAGTATAAAATTAATGATACCTACGATAACAGTGGGGTTGTTGATATAAGTGTAAATGTCAGTGTTAATATTCCCATCTGTGTTGATATCAGTGTTAATTTCAGTATAGTCGATCAGCGCGCGCGCACACACACACACACACACACACACACACACACACACACACACACACACACACACACACACACACACACACACACACACACACACACACACACACACACACACACACACACACGATCCAGACATCCGTGCCATTAACGATTGCCCTGGCAGATCGTCAAACCAATCCTATTCACTTCATGACCCTTTTATAATCTTTCTAAAAACTAGGCTGCCGAGGAAGTCATTAACCCTGCATTATCTTCTCTTCTGTTCGCTTCCCGCTCCCACTTGGCCTCACCTGCACAAAGGGGCGCGGGATTTACAGCTGACGGAACCGAGGAGCGAAGAGACCTCAAATCCAATGCGCTGGAGTAGCCGCGGGATGTGCAAGTAGAAGGTGGTACTTCAGTCAAACTTCTTAACTTCTGGTATTTGTTGAAAAGAAAAGAAAAGAAATAAGTTTTTTGACGATTTTATTAACTTTTTTTTTTCTTTTATGGGTGAAATTGTCATCAGTCTTTATCTTAATTCAAGTTGTGAACGAAATGATT
>NC_061848.1:15389998-15404998 GCF_019202785.1 Penaeus chinensis
TGCGCTTGGCAGTGTGTCTTGCATCGTGCAAGTACTGTGGATTTGGATTAACTTTAATCAGAAATTAACTTTTAGGACGCGTACAGAAGACGCCTTTAGATTTACGTTATGCAGTATCCTGTACATTAGCTTTATGAAAGGAGAGTTGTTTTATCATACACGCCAATTTCTTTGCCTTTCTCAATATAGTTTTTTCCTCCTTAATCTTTATTACATGCTTTTATTTTTCTATGTATTTTGTTTGTAGATTTTTAAATCCATGTCTGATATGCAGTATGTACTTAATCTATGTATATCTGTATGGCGTGATGTGTATATATATAAGAATTTTTATATTGAATTAGACCATGAGAGTGTAACAGGGTGATAAAATGAACTGTCAATTGGTTCATCCATTAATTTTGGCAGATCACATGCGGATTAGATCGTAAAAGATATCAAAACAAAAATCATATTTCGCAGATCACCAAAATCATATCCTGTATTGTAAAATATAAATTGATAAAAGCTCGATCTTCGTTTATGAATTACGGCAGACTGCACGCTTCTAGGAAATGGTTTAACAATTTTCAAAAAAAAAAGAAGAAAAAAGAAAAAGAAAATTAAATAATCCATTACAACCTAAGCCGCCCTGTCAGCCCCCTTTGCTAGAACCGACAGCAACAGAAAACAAATTTCGGTCATAAATCATTTTCCCGACTCGAACCTCGACACGTTGCGAATTCTCTGATATGTATAATCTCATTAGGTAATCCGTTGTACTGAATTACTCCGTCAACGAACTGTGGTCCTGTGGCGAGTGAGGAATGAGCTCCATGATATATAGTTTTGACTTCTCTGGGTTCTTTTCCGATAATAAGGCCCGGAAACTCACTCTGTTATTTGTTGCTTCTCCTCAAATTGCAATTTGCTTCTTTTGATAGACATAGACTGTAAATTGTGCTGCATACATACATGTGTTTTATTTTATTTTTTATTATTTATCTATTTATTTGTTTATTTAATTTATTTTCTGTGTGTGTGTGTGTGTGCGTTTGCGCGCGCGCGGGCGTGCACACTGGAGTAAGTCATCTCTTCCTGCTTCATCATTTTGCGAACGAAGAATCAATTCAAATGAACAGAATGTCAGTTCTTAAATGCTTAATTTTTTAAGAGTCCACACTCTTTTACTTCAACAAAATATTGGTCATAAAGTGTCTGCAGTATATTGCCTATTCAGTTTAGTGTCAATAAAATTTGGACGTTTCGTGAGTCCAAGAAGAATATAACCAGTCTGTTTTGATGCTTGCAGAGGGTAAATGAAGGAAAAATTCTACAAATCGCAAATCAAAATATTATGTCACGAATAAAAAGGATGATCATTAGAAAACAGTATTATATGAATACACACGCACGCACACACACACACACACACAGACACACACACACACTCATACACACACACACACACACGCACACACACACACACACATGTATGTGTAATACATATGTACATATACATGAAAAAAAAAAAATATATATATCTATATATATATATATATATATATATATATATATTTATGTTGTATGTATACACTACCGTTTATATATATATATATATATATATATATATATATATATATATATGCATATTTATATACATATATGAATAAATATATGTACATACTCACACACCCACACACACACACACACACACACACACACACACACACACACACACACACACACACACACACACACATGTATGTGTAATACATATGTACATATACATGAAAAAAACAAATATATATATATATATATATATATATATATATATATATATATATTTATGTTATATGTATACACTACAGTTTATATATATATATATATATATATATATATATATATATATATATATTATATATATATATACACTACAGTTTATATATATATATATATATATATATATATATATATATTTATATATATTAATGACACAAATATGGACTGTAGGGTACTCTTGTTAATGCCAGGGTGTTTTACTGAGTCAGGGAATACGTGTTTCATATTTCAGATTTCAATATTGCAAGAATATCTGCAATGTTATCATTCAACTGACTAAGACACACATAACAAGACAAACATGAAGCTTAAAGCATTTGGAGTATTAATTCTCATGAATAATGCACTTATCATCAGATTAAGCGTCAAGGGCGTCCTTGCTCTCAAATGTAACCAAGTGTAAAGGACAGCGGGGTTTGAATGCCTGAACTGCGTCCGGCGAGTTAAAACATGGAGATCAGACTAGGAAGGAAATGAGGCACACAAAAATCCATCAATAAAAGACGGAAATAATAGAAGAATGTCTTTCAATGAGGTGTGCTGGTGGCGACGTCGGCAGCTCCGTGTTGACATTTGCTACACTGCAGTGAGAATGAATAATTAATGTATATGTATATATTTTTTGCTTTTGCAACGCTACCATATCAAAACAAAATATGTTTTAGTGGTGCATTCTGGATCAGTTTGTGAATAGCACTCGAGTCACTTTTAATTAAAGTAAAGTGCATATAATGTTGCATACACTCTATACTTTATGGTGATGACTTTGTTAAATACAAAATCTTTTCAACTCTTTATTTATGCTATTAAGTATGTTGAATTTCTAACTTGTAACTGCAAAAGAAACCTTTTCGTTACATAACAATAAACACTGACGCCTTTATATTATCCCTTGGAACCAAATATGCTAAACATTAGCGGCGTGAATGAAGTCGTGACACCGCGAATTGAACCCGCAAATTGAACCCATTCCGACCCTGACAGCCTTTTCCTCTCTTGTTTGCCGTCGACTCGATTTACGTTGGCCATTAGTTGGGCGGGTTTGGACCCTGTGGAATCTCCTACCCTACATGCTGACTTTAGTGTATACATGTCTGTAATCCGCCTGGAATGTGGATTAGGAGGGCCGGACTATGTGAACTGTAGTTTTCTGGTAGTTTCCACTTATCTCCGCGTGGTTACGTGCTTGTTTGCATCACTTGTACATTGCCCTCAGTGAGACAAGGAAGCATTGGCGACCGCTGTTCCTCCACCATGCCATCAGCTAACATCACATCACCAACACCAACACCCAGATGATGTATATTGTATAGTGTTGACCCTCTCGTGACGTTTACGATCGCATGCTTGCAAGGTTTTCTAATATTACACACGTGTTCGTGACACACTTCACGAGTGGATATCCTTTTTTCGGTATGTTCAAACAAAATGTATTGTGTCACAAAGTTCGTGTTCCACAATTGTATTACGCGTTAGCTCTCAGTAACTGGATGAATAGGTAAGCCTGACGGTTAAGAATGGTCAGTGTTGGCAGCTCTGAACTGGTTTGTTTCCATTTTCTCTCAATCAGTGGAGAATCTTTAATGTCCGAAAGACACTGAGGTGCATTTAACTGGCATGTTTCAGTAATTCTATCCGGGAATGGCATCAGTCATGTCTCCAGCGTAGGGCAAGGTTTAATAATACAATTATATAAATAGCACCAAGATGTGCTGGAGGGGAAAAATCCAAATATATAGGATAATGGCTATACTGAATAATAAAAGGAGACTTATTCTCATTTTATTGAGTTTAATCTAAGACACACACTTTATGTGTGTATTTCTATGTCCATTACACGTTTGCTTGTTTTAACTTGATCTAACTGTTGTTCATTATTATTTTATTCCTCTCAACGGACTCTGATGATACTGTTAATCTCCTCTAACACATATGATTTCGTCTTTAAAAAAATTATGTTGTGAAATGCAGAAAAAATACCTCATATCTTAGTAAAGCATTGTAAAACTAAATAATCCCTATAATTTTTTAGTTAAGCAGCTGTTCGCTCCACTCATGAATTAATTTCCCACAATTTTTATTAACAAAGTAATATGCATATTTCAAATCGCATTTACGCTATATTCGATTGTTTTTAAAGTACATTTTATTTTTATTATATATTGTAAACCTAAAGTTTATATTTTCGCACCATCATGGTAACTCTTATTTGATGTTGACGAAGTTGGAGTGCCAACATCTGTTTCGATGCTTGAGGTGGAGGATATAGAAGATAACTAATCAAGAATCTTGTCAACACTATTACATTCATCCTCATCAACAGCTCCAGGATCACGACCACCACCATTACCGCCATCGATGAGTCTGAAGCCAACTTCAGAATTACGGTCACCATCATCACTAACATCAGGCTCAGGGCTTTCATCACCAACACCTTCAGGGTCACGACCACTGACCACCGTCCAACACACTAGCAGAAATGCATCTACACTCAGATATCAAGGACATCAAGGAACACGATATGGACATGAGAGTGATGGAGCTGGATGTACCATCTTCAGGCAAGATGGATGGAATCTAGGTGGTTACGAAGTTCATGTATCATTTTCAGTAAAATGAGTTTGTGCTGTGTGGATTTTTCCACCACAGTATCAAACACGGTAGATTTTGTTTTGCCAATCTAAGGTCATTAGTGGCGAATACTTTGTTGGACTGAAATGTTAAAATTTCTAAAAAAATGTATTAAAGTAAATGTCTTATAAATGATAATAAGTAACAATAAATATAATTAATATCAAAGTATACATATTATGCTCTAAATGTATAAAATATTTGCATAAATGATTTGCATATTCAAATCATTATCAGCCTTTGGCTTAGAATGATGCACATCCTTTCCACTAAAGTCATCCTCCGGCTCACTGCTGTAAAGCCCACACCATTTTCCGACTTTGAACCATCTGTATATATTGCATCTGATCCTTGGTATGGAATATCGTCACTTCCTGGAGCAGTCTTACGGCAGACCTCCTTTTGCAAAAAATGGCAAGTTGTATAGAAGTTCTGCTGCAGTCCTACTAAAGAATAACATTGGATGTTGTTCCTGTTCAGCCCAAAGGGTGGAGAATCAAGCAGTGTAAGATGCTCCAGAGATCTCTGCCATGGATTTGGATTATGCCATCTGTCTTCAGAGCAGTTGGTAACACGGATGTGCTCTTTCCAGCAATCTTACACACCTTGTCCCATACCCATGCTAAGGGGATCCCGGAGTTAATCGAGGAGATATACTGTCTCCACATTGTCCATCTAGCCTCCTTTAACACTCGCCTGGCGTTGGGTCTTTTTTTATAATGGATCAAGGTTACATCACTTGGGCGTCGTTTCAGCTTTTCTTGCTCTGACAGCTTGTTGGCATTCATCAGTCCACCACGGTACCAGAGGTCGATGGTACTGCTCGCTACTTTTGGGAATGGATGCTTCTGTTGCAATGTGAATTCATGATGTGAAGTGATCAACAGTATTTGGAAATCGTTCACAGGCATTACTACAGTTAATATAAAAAGATTCCCCATCGCTTCACCCCATTGGCTGGTATGCCATTCACCTCTAATAGTATTGAAAAGTGGTTGCTTCTACGAAGTCTTCCATGACCTACCAAGTAAAATCCAGCTGTGTACCAGGTGAACCAAGTGACAGGTCAATTTTGGCGAATGTCCCAATTTAAATTTTTAGGTGTGTGGGTGTGTCACTGTTCAGAAAGACTGATCTACTCTTGAGATCAAGGAATCCTCGAGGGTTGAGTGTCTCCCCAGAGGTGATGTTGACCATTGAAATCTCCCAAGAGTAGTAATAGATGGGGCAACTTCCCAAGAGAGTATGTGGAGGAAGGTAGAGTGTAAGGTCATATCAAGCCTATCCGCACAGTTTTCACCTGCAGTGTCATCTGCAGGTAGATGACATATCATTGGCATATCATCATTGCTACTCCTCCATGAAGTTTATTATCAAAGGTCCCACAATGGGCTTGAACAGGGAAATTGAATGATTTTCCCTTGTCATAATCTCTTGTAGTCATATACAAACTGGGTTACATGAGTTACTAGATGTTGTAGTTCCTCCCTGACAGTTCCACGGAATCAGGGTATCCAGTTCTTCAGGTTGATAAACTACCTTTCATGAGGTGTTTGGCAGCACCTGTAATTAAGGCCCACCCCACACCTTTGGGCTTTCCCTTACCAGGATCTTGGGAATGCCTTATGGGAAGAAGCTTACCTGTGGAACTTTTTCCTGGACAGGCTCAAGATTCCTTTGGCTGAGCAAAGGGCAGACCTGAGCCTTTGGTTCAGGGGCATTCTGTCTGGCAATGAAGGCACCCTCAGATGGTGCTGTCACCTTGGAGCTGTCACCTTGAAGGCCTCTGGAACCTTGCCTGACGGCTCCAAAGACATTGCCTTGGGAGGAGTTCTTGGGGCAGTTCCGGGTTTCCTTTGCTTGGGCAAAGGGCAGATCTGAGCCTTTGGTTCAGGGGCGTTCTGACCAGCAGCAGAGGCCCCTGTAGACGTGGTGGCAGCTAAAGCTGTCACTGTTAAGGCCTCTGGAGATTTGCATGACGGCTCCAAAGACCTTACTTTGGAAGGAGGAGTCTCCTGAATAGACACCTCACTCCTACTCTACCTCTGGTGGCACAACTCACCAGAGGCAGTTTCTAGGTTTGAAGCTTCCTTGGAAGACTGACGTTGAACTGTAAAAGCAGAATGAGTGGTATAAGAAGTAATATAGGAAAGGGATGGCGGGAAAGAAACTGAAACTAGAACCGATGCAAAGGACTTACCTGGCTGTGCAAACAGCACACAAACAAGACACCTTGCCTCTGGAAAACTTTGTCCCTATTACCAATATTTCTTTTTCAAACTTATACATTGCTTTGAAGAAGCTTCATGGGCTTCTTTGCAGTGATAACAGCAGAATGGGCCTGGGCAGATGTCTCCTGGATGATCTGCTGGCTCCATGCCCATAGTCCTAGCACTGGAAGCACCACATAAGCTTTACCTTGAGGTGGTACCATGCCAGCTTAACTGATTCTGGAAGGACTAGAGTTTCAAAAGTAAGAAGAGCTGGTGTCGATTATTCCACACCATCAACTTTCTTCTTAAAATGCCACTACTCTGAACTTCCTTAATTCTTCTAACAGTTTCTCCTCAAAATACCTCATCAGGTCTTCGGAGTGTTTTCTGAGGAGAACATGAGATTTGAGGCCCAGGAATGTCGCATATCGCACACATACGGTCTCTCTCAAATGGTGACGAAACCTCGACTTTCAGGCTACCATCTTGCTGTGGAGTGATCTGAGAAAAATGTTGACACACCTCAACTATTAAATATAATGCAAAAAAACTTATAATATTTGAAAAGGTTAAAACACAATATAAGGAAAGTCTATTTCGGAGTTATGAAAGTCAAGGCAATAATGAGGATAATCATATATTTCAAGAGTCATCTGCTTGAAATAGCAAAGCATAATAAATGTTTTATGAGCACAGATAGTACTATTTGTGTTGTGGATGAAACGTGCGTAGAGAGAGAGAGAGAAAGAGAGAGAGAGAGAGAGAGGGGGGGGGGGGGGGGGGAGAGAGAAAGAATAGAAATAGGTAGTTAAATGTAGAGAGACGGAGAGATTATTGATGATAATCAAAAGGATCACTCAAATTCTAAAACGTCAGAATTCCTAAAAAAAAAAAAAATCTTATATTCAAATTGTTTCTTATTTTGAACTACTGTCGACTTTCTTTTTAAAATGTCTATATTTTCTATTCCCTCTCTGTATCACACGCAAGCACATCGTACAATGCTGTAATGTACCTCCCCCACCCTCGCTTCTCCTTTATCTAGAGAATTATTTCCCTCTAAATAGAAACATTTCATATGACACAAAATTTCAAAAGATTCTTATTCTCTTCATCAATTAATATCTTCAGTATTCTTTTTATCTTCATCACTATTATATATCGTTAGTATTGTTATTATCGTTATTAAAATCATCTTCATTATTTTTATTATCATTATTATTATTGTTGTTATTGTCATTATCATTATTATGATGATTATTATAATCACTATTATTTTCATAACAATAGTGATTATTATTATTATCATTATCGTTGTCATTGTCATTATTATTATTATCCTTTTTATCTTTAAAAATTATTTCATATACGTATTTTCCATTGTGCTAACCCATTTATGAGCTACTAAACAAGCCTGCATAACATCCTTTCTCTCAGATAATTAGGCTATCTGAGTCCAGCTCACATTTTCTTTGCCTGCACAAAGAGTTTCCTTACTTATAGCCGGCGTAACAATAAACGCGAGGGTCCTGCAGTTCTATAGCGCCGTGATGCAAGGGGAAATATGCACACAATACAAACAGGAAGGGACGGATGGAATGAGAGGCACAAAAACAATTAGATAGAGATAGAGACGCGAACGAATTCGAAAAATAAGACTCCCCTAATCTGTATGTATCTACCTACATGGTTTCTTAAATAGGGATGTAAATGTGTATGAGTGTGCGCTCGCGCTACTTGTCTAAATGTAAAACAACCTGGACACCGAATACTGTGTAGACAGTGGCACAGATATGTCAGACTAATGCTTCATTTTCCAAAGCTGTTATTCAAATGGCAAGCTATTAAACGGAGGAAAATGAGGTTCCAGACAACAGCCCCCATCACCTTAATGACCCCAATGTAGCTGGAAATTCAAACAGACCCAACTTCGATCTGGTCCTCGAGGTGACCTTTAATTAGTTGCTCATACATTCATTCTCCCCAGAAGGGATAAGTGTAGGCCTTTATATATGGATCACAAGCAATTTTCAGAAATGTAAAGAGGAGAACAGTATCAACATGCTGAAATACTCTTGGGACTGATTGGTTCGTCAAACGGAAATGGAGCTTGTGAGGTCATCTGATTGGCAGATTAGATGGTGCAATTCCAGGATATTACTGTCGTGTTCTCTAAGGGACTGTGGTAAGTCGATAACTTCTTTTAAGTTTTTTAATAGTTGTATATATATGTGTCTGTGGAGGGGTGTGTGTGTGTATGTGTATATATATATATATATATATATATATATATATATATATATATATATATGTATAATATATATATATAAATATATATATTGCACACACACACACGCGAACACACACACACACACACACACACACACACACGCACGCACGCACGCACGCACGCACGCACACACACACACACACACACACACACACACACACACACACACACACACACACACACACACACACACACACACACACACACACACACACACACACACACACGCACACACGCACACACACACACACACACATATATAAGTATATGCATGTGCGTACATTAATGTATATCTACATATCTATCTATCTATCTGTACATATATATATTTAAGAATATGTATATGCATACATATATACATGTTTCGATGACGCTCGCTCTCTCTCTCCACTCTTTTCTCTTTCACTCTTTATCTATCTATCCATCTCTCTCTCTCTCTCTCTCGCCCTTTCTCTCTCTCTCATTCTGTCTTTCTCTCTCTGTAAAGGGTATTTAAAACGCCTTAAACATATGGTTTACAGGAGTAGTGAAAGCGGTTGGCTTAACCTATTTTATTGAGAAGAGTAAGCAACACATATTCACACGGATACAAGTCTTTGGTAAGGCTTAGTGCTTGGTCGTCAACCCGCAGGGGAGCGCGCGGCTCGGGCCTGCCCCGACAAGCAGTCGGCGTGTACTCTGTGAAGGGACTCTCCCTGACCTGGGTTATCCTGAGCCTTAAGTACTGGTGGGTGCGCGGGGCACGCCCTCCTTTGACCAGGGCGCCGGGTGTTTCCCTCGAGGCACTTCCTGTCATTCCGGAGTAAGGTCAGGTCAACCAGCTGCCCGGGCCTGTCACACCGCTCTGCCACCTAACTCGCGCCTGCCCTCGAGGCGCCTTATGTTTGCCTCAAGGGTCACCCAACCTGGCTGGTTCTTGACTTGTAAACACTTCGTTCTTGCGTGTGTTGTCCCTGATGCATCTTCGTGGCTGCTCGTCCCTGTCGTCGTCTTCATCTTGGTCCCTGGTAAATCCGTTCGTCCTCGACATCCACACGTCCTCGAAGGTCTCGCACAGGTCCTCCTTGACTTCGGATTCGTCCTCGTAGTCCTCGACCAGGCCGAACTCGGCGGCTTACTCGCCCAATGCACGTTCCCGCAGATATCATCCAGGTCCTTCTTGCTCGTACCGACGTCCTCGTTGTCCTCGTCAGGATCACGGGCGTCCGGCAGGAAGCGAGCTCCTGGAGGTTGAGTGGATCTGCGGCGTCTAGGCAAGTTCACAGCATTATGGGTCGACTGGTACCTGCTCTGGCGAGTTCCTGGTCCTTCACTAGATCAACGGGCATAATTATCTTAGTCTTTCTCGGTATCTGGCGATCTCCCGGTGACGATTTCCACAGCGCCCGAAGGTGACCGTTTCTGCATCAGGGCCTCCTTCGGTACTATGACAGATATCGTGAACAAGATTATACACATAAGGGCCAAGACAGTAAGAGAAAAGAAAGACAACAGAGAAGAGGGGATGTTAAGCGCCACTAGCCGATTATTTATATTGTTTGCAGTTTTTATGGTTGAATTTTCGTTATTTTCGTCTTTTTTTTTTTTTTTCGTGTTTTATTTTCACAAAGGTAAAGAAAAAAAGTAGGAGAGAGAGACGGTAACAGCGGTCCGCATAGACCTAGCTTGAACTGCTAACCGTCTCTGATAGACAGGAGGGTAAATATGGGAAATGACAAAGGCATCCGCAAGGAATTACTTGAACCAATTGTCGTAACGCAGAGAAGAAATGTATGTTACAAGTCACACATCACGACTTGACAAACTCGCGGGAGTGCGTGAGAGTGTGTGTGTGTGCGAGTGACAGTTAATGAGAGTGAAAGTGACCTCACACAGACCGGACATGGGTGCCAAACACGGAAATTAACGTTCATGTTACACAAATGCAATAAACTAGCTATAGACGTAATACAAAATTATTTCAAATACTACAATGAATTTAACATTTAATGATATGCGACAGAATGACGCACTAATGAATGGTGACGTGAAACAATTCGCGAGCGAATCTTCCCGGGGAAATAAAATTCTGCCGAGGTAACAACATGTCAAGCTGCGCATACAGACTTCATTGACTTCATGAAGCGAAATGAGCTGGGAAAATATTAATAACCCACTCTATCTGCGAGTCTGTGATGGGCGCTCATGCACTGAATGCTCTACAGCTATTTATCATGAATCACAACTCATTGGGATTTACCCCAAACATGGCAGCGACGTCAAGGGGGTGAGCGGGATGTGATTAATAAGAGAATCTCAATTCTAGCTTATACCCTAGTCCTACATTATTTAACGGACGTAACCGCGGGTCACACCGTCGGAGCGCGGATCTTTAGGCATATACACAACCCCAAGTATCAGGCATTCTGACACTATGATAAGGGGAAGAAGTAATTCGCGTTACAAGCTCCGCTCTAGCGCCGATAGAACGTGTCACCAATGAACATGCAACGGATGCTACGCATTATCCTATAATGTAAGTCTCGAAAACAATATACAGGAAATGCCAGCGGTTCTCACATTCATTTCACGTGTCAATCACTCAGAGTGAAAGTGGGGTCAGGTCACACAGCTGTCCCAAGCAGATGTGACTGAAATGTTTCACTCGGAGGTCAGGTCAAGACGGGAAATGGGTAGTGAGAAAAAATAATGATATGATGTTCATGAAAACAGTAAAATCATGAACGCGCTAAATTCGTTGCAATTGAAACAATATACTCTCTAATCACGAGAAAAAATAAACAAATATGTAATAAATTAACGTTATTCCTGTTGTTTGAACCCATACTGTTGATCACACAGTAATGTGATCTGAGGTCAGCAGTAGAGAGCGTACCATTTGCTGTCAATTAGCACTTAAACCTAACAAAACCGGCGTGAGCGTAACTGCACATAGAGCTTAACACATTTATGGGGAAGATAAAATAAAGGAAAAATGGCCCAAATATGTACTCACAACAGGTTCTGAAGACTTTTGTGTATGGGAGCGACTGGTCTGAGTGATAACCAGATTTCGGAGACTGTGAGTACATTGTTGTGTGCCAAAAGGACACAACGAACCACCCTGCTACCACTTATGTAAAGGCTATTTAAGATGAACACCTCAAACAGTGATAAACAGGAGTGATAGCCAACGTTAGCTCGGATCACAGCACACTGATTCGGACCGATCAACACGCGCGATACACGTCTTCGTGGAAAGGCTTAGTGCTTGGTCTGCCCGGAGGGCGGGCGCGGCTGGAGCCAGCCTGACCCGACAACGGTCGGCAGGAACTCTCTCAAGTGACTCTCTGAAAGGACTGTCTCTGACCTGGGTCATCCTGAGCCTTAAGTACTGGTGGGTGATGTGGGGGCTTGGCCCATCGTAGGCACACCACTTGGAGCTTGCCACGTGGGAGCTATTTATACATACTTGTATTGGAGCTAGCCACGTGGGAGCTATTTATACATACTTATACTGCTCGATCACCTACTCACGCCTTGTCCTTGAGGCGTCTGATATTTGCCACCAGAATGTAAAGGGTATTTAAAACACCTTAAACATATGGTTTACAGGAGTAGTGAATGGGACGGTTGGCTTAACCTCTTTTATTGAGAAGCGTAAGCAACACAGATATTCACACGGATACAAGTCTTTGGTAAGGCTTAGTGCTTGGTCGTCAACCCGCAGGGGAGCGCGCGGCTGGGGCCTGCCCCGACAAGCAGTCGGCGGGTACTCTGTGAAGGGACTCTCCCTGACCTGGGTTATCCTGAGCCTTAAGTACTGGTGGGTGCGTGGGGAGCCGGGTGTTTCCCTCGAGGCGCTTCCTGTCATTCCGGAGTAAGGTCAGGTCAACCAGCTGCCCGGGCCTGTCACACTCTCTCTCTCTCTCCCTCTCTCTCACTCTCTCTTGTAATGATTGTACGCCGAGGCAATCGTTTTAAGTTAATTTCTAAAGGGACTTTAATGTAAACGTAAACAAACTTCCCAGTTTGTATTCCGCAATGTCCCTGTAGCCATCAAGTGGACAATTTTGGAACTAAGTAGGTGCAGTTAGTAAGGTAACCACTAAATTAATCGTACTGTGATGTGTGTATGTCTGTCTCTGACTCAGCCTCTCTCTCTCTCTCTCTCACACTCTAGCTTCTCAAAATACACACACATATGTGTATGTGTATGAGTGTGTGTTTATTCATCTATCGATCTATTCATTTATTGATCTGTTCCATACATATATTCATACATACACATACGCACACACACAGACACACACACACACATATTTATGTGTGTGTTTATATATATATATATATATATATATGTGTGTGTAATGAATATATATATACATATATATATATATGTGTGTGTGTGTGTGTGTGTGCTTGCCTGTACTTCCCTTCGTTGTTCTACTTACAATTGTTCGACATGAATTCCACACGTGTGTGTTGGGGGGGGGGGGGTAATGTGACACTCCTGGAGATGATAATAGCAAGAATTTTAAGTGCTTGAGTTTGATTTTTGTTCCCCTGCACACACGTTCAGATTTCCTTTTTTCCATAGTTTAAGAAATTATGTTCAATTAAAAATAAGTAAAAATAAAGTAAGCCTGGCTTGCGGAACGAGCGTCGGTGAATGGGAGCAGCGATGATTTTTTACACTTATATGTATGTTATCTTGTTCTGTCTATTATTATACACATATTGTGTAAAGGTTTATTAATCATCACACGCATGACTAAAGTAAATAAATGACTAAATGAACGTAGACTGCATCGCCCGTTTAGTCTGGATAAATGGTAAGCCCCGCCCCCTTCTGGGATTTAAGCACACGGCTAGCAAGGCTGTTTCATGATAAATGAATGACCCTAATATTTAAATTCGTATGTGTTAATTTATCTTCTGGAGTTTATATTTTTTTATTAATTCGTAGTTGCATGCACTACCTGGCAGACTGTTATGTTTGATAATAATAATAATAGTAATAAAAAAGAATCATCATTTGAGTAATAGTATTTGCTTCTCCTCTGGTTTACTGTTCAACGCATAATTTATTTTCTCAAGACTCTTTAATTACATCACTACCGGTACAAGTGGGCGGATATTCAATATTATGTTCGTTGTTTCATTTTCACTGGAAGCAAGATTTGTGGTTATCTGATCAGTACTTTATTTTCTAAACTATTTTACAACTGCAACAGTGTGTGATAAATGAAACTGATATAAACATTATTCATGTACTCTTTTTGATACTTGCACACATTTTATGATAATAGTGTCACCTTAGCTTTTATAATTTTTGCACAGGAATATTCAAGGAAAATTTTGACTGCAAAACTGTTTGGTACATTAAAGGCATTAAAGCATATTCACATTGTGCAGTAGGAATATTATGAAATGTTATCAGCTTGTGGGTCAGACGTCAAGTGATAATTTGCAGTACGATAATATGTTCCCTGTTTGTGGCGCTAGCAAAAGGGGCGGGGCCTCCTATATGTCCAAATTGGACAGACATTACTAAAACAGTAATGAGTCATGAAAAGTAGAAACTATTGTAAGAACTAACAGAAATGTAGGTTAACGTGGCTTATTATATTGTGATATGGCTAATTATAAAGGGACATGGATAAAATGACGATAGAGTAATTGGATGAAATAAGCAAAAAAAGAAAAAACGAAAAAAAAAAAAGTCTGTACGTAAAAGAGGACATTGGCATCTAAATTGATCATGCAAGCAATCACATCCTCCTTGAATCATGAGTATGTGGCTCACAAGGTATTCAGAGGTTTACAAAATGACATACATATAGATTTATATGTGAGTGTATGTATGCGTGTGCGTGTGCGTGTGTGTGTGTGTGTTTACGACCGCCGCGACGGGAATTGAACTTGAGACCACGAGGGTCGTAGTCCAGCGTTCTAATCACTGAACTATATACATACATGCATACGTACATGCATATGTATATATATACATAAATATATACATATATATATATTCATTTATTTATATAAACACACATACACATA
>NC_061848.1:15437498-15439998 GCF_019202785.1 Penaeus chinensis
AAATGGAAGATTGCTCTGACAGATGGGAGGAGAATTTCGTGAATTATCTTAACTTATCTTCAGCAGTGAAGCGATTCTCATCAGCATCTGCTAGCTCGCCGACACCTGCGCTGATACAGTCCTGCTGTTATTCTCCGACTCATACAGGTTTTCGATTAAGAACATGTCAGGCGTCTCGAATGTTTCATAAAGCAATTAGATTATGAAAACAAAATGATTTAACATATTTACATAAAAATATAATTTTCACAGCAAAGAAACTAACATCGTTTTGCTTTGTATTTTCGTGGCACTATACTCATGAAACCCACTCGTTTTCCGTTGAGAATGTTCTTTTCGTCCAGAATATGACGTCGTTCTAGAAATCTTCGCCTTTGTCTGCACACACCAGAGTGTATTCCGTACGCTGTTCCATTTTAACTCTGGTTTGCGTGCAGATATGCGCCTGTACTGGACCCCCCTTTAGTACCATCCTGCAACGCGAGTCAGAATAGGAGGCTGGTAGCGAGGCGTGAAACTACGGCACAACCCACTCGCCATCACCCTGAAGCCCTATTAAAATCTTTAAGATCAGTTTATATTCACTGTTCGTTGCTTAATTTAAGACTTTTATCAGTCAATTTCTTTTTCAAATTCACCTTTGTGAATCATTTTGAAATAATTTATCCACCCCCGATAAAAGGATAAACAAAACAAGAAAAATATAAAATGCCTTAGTCTGTATACTCAAACAACACGTATAGCACATCCTAATCGACCTCTCATAAACAATGAAAATACAATGTCTTTCTCCACGCGTCCTTCCCAGGGCCATCAATACACCAAGGAGGCGTCCGGTGAGGCCGAGCTCGCCGTGAAACACACTTCCGACTCAATAACCAAGAATAACCCAAGAAAGATATTGGCGACAAGAAATGGTTCATATTCTCTCGATTGTCTTGTCGCAACTTTAAAGGAAATAAATTAGAATTGAAAGATGCGTCGTAAAAGATAAGAAACAGAGTTTATGCCGCAAAAATAATTTATAAGTAGGAGATTCAAAGGTATAAAATGTAAATAAATAAAAAAGCTCTTGGGAAGAAAGCAAAGTACAGGTGGCTGTCAAGTACGCTCGTAGATGGTACTGGGCGAGGTGCTGCTGCTGCTAACAGGGACTCCGTTCTTGTGCTGCTAACAGTGGGAGCAACTTCACGTCCACTACATCTCCACACAGACTGCTGGTGTTGCCTGTTTCTAAAAGTTAGAGAAGTGCATCTGATGTTATCTTAACCGTTTATACGGATGTTGGGATAGCAGGTTTGCATCATAAAGAGCTATGATAGCCTGGTCTTGCTCAAGTGTTGAACAGCGTGAACGTCCACACTCTAGCTTGTCTGTGTTGGTGTCAGTGTCAGCAAATCCGTTTATCCAGCGTGTGGGGCGACATAGTAGGACGTTGCGTTACTTCAGTATTCCTTCCATGTGTCCCTTGTTACATCTCCACGGTCTTTTAAAAGCCCTCAGATTGCCATCTTAACATCGCATTTTGATGCATCTACAAAAAAACATCACAAATAGTCTACACAACAAAAGCCTTTGTGGGTGGACATACACCTGCTAGGAAACCATAGTTCAGTCAACGAAATATGAAATAATTATGAATTATGCATAATACCATATTTGTTAATGATAATACCATCTCATCAGACGACGGATGATTTCGTAAGTGAGGGAAGCGAAAACAAGACAGTGCTAATCAATGTTCTTGCTTGGTATGAAACCATGTACAACAAATTCCGTGTCATTTACACAAATGAGTTTTAATGAGTGGTATTTCTGTTGTTTTTTGTGGTTTCTTACAGACACACACACACATGCCCGCACACACACACACACACACACACACATGTCCGCACACACACACAAACACACACACACACACACACACACACACACACACACACACACACACACACATATATATATATATGTATGTATACTTGTTTGTGTGTATATATATATATATATATGTAAATGTATATATGTATATATATATATAAAAACATATATATATACATACATATATATAAATATATATATACATATATATACATATATATATATATAAATATATATATATATATATATGTATATGTATATATGTGTGTGTGTGTGTGTGTATGTATTTATCAATCAATCTATATATATATCTGCATCAATATGCTAATTTATCTATATATTTATATATTAATCTGTAAGGTTATATGAGAGAGGAACCCAAAAGAGGCCACCCGTGAGGCGGGAAGCTTCAGGCTTAGGGGCCAAGGAAAATGAGGGGGCCCCGTTCGTTCCTCGAAAAAGGGGGTGAGGGGACCAGGCTGAAGGCTCAGAACCCACACGACCTCACAAGCCAATTATCCCCGGAGATGCAGGCCTACCAGGAGCGTGACCAATACGAAGAAGCATGACAAATAAATACGAAATCTAAAATGAACAAAAAGAACCGTGCAGAAGGCACCAA
>NC_061848.1:15444998-15449998 GCF_019202785.1 Penaeus chinensis
GTTATAGTGAAAACTAAAGCGATGTAGGGGAGGAATCGGGCAATGTACTTGCCACTGTGCATGTTTTCTGCCTCAGAATGATAATCTGCTAAGAATATAACACTCCAATCGTGTATTATTAAAAAAAAAAACATATAAAAAAGTAACCTAATTATAATTTCAAAGGGCATGATAAGTAAAATATCAGCATTTGATAATATGATAAATGTAGCCTTGAAAATCCACACTACCATTCATTGAATAAGAAAACAATCAATTTACTATTATTACCTTTCCTTGCTGCAACCAGCGCCCAGGAAACCGTGTATGCAGCGTTTGCGGAGCCAGAGGTGGTGGCGTAGTGTGCAGCCTCCTCATGTTCTCCTGAATAATTTCTAATAGAATTTGTCCACCGAGAAATGACAGCGACCTGGAAGCACGGGGCGATGATTAGGAGAGAAAATCATGTGTCAGGGTTCGATGCTGTCATTCTCATTTTCTTTGTCACAAATTACTCCTTTTCTTCTTTATCTAATTCGAGGAAATCATCGGAAGCATAATTTTCACCTTTATCTTGGGCCAATAAATATATCCCTTTATAAGTGAGGACGACGCCATTGTGAAAACTAAAAGGGCATCGCAAATCTACCCTGACAATAGCGAGACGCTGAGAGAGCACCGGCAAATCTAAACTGAAGGCAAACATACATTAATTAGTATCGTATAATAGCAATAACATTTAGAAAATGGTCATTGCTTATAAACAACAAACCTAGTAATTACTGCCGAAACTGGTATCAGGGTGGCAGGTTTAAATGTATTACGGATTCACAAAAGGAACAAAACTTGCTCAGGACCAGAGAAATCAACCACTCAGGAGGGATGTCTCCTACGCCGTGACGACCGAAGAGCAGAGACTGCGGGATTCTAACATAACATAAGGAACAGGAACATAAGCTGACGGAATGCAATAGGTTTCCGCGAGGAAGGGAGACAGTGAAAAGTAAGTAAAAGAAAGTTTTTGTTGACTTTGTTCAAAAGTCCTCAATGTCATGGTTATCTTGTATATGTACTGTATTGTTATGATATCTAACATATCATTGCCAATATAAGCGATACCATCAAAACTGTCTGCTAAAAAGTCTAGAATGATAAAAAAAAGTCTTAGTTCGGCCGAAAAAGGATTGATCGATCTCATAATTTAATTCTGCTATTGCGAAACGATTGCGAAACGATTCGCTCTAGTCAAGATCATGAAAAATGTTTAATGTATTTTACTGACTTGCATCTAATATACGCTAGTTATTATTTATTATTATTATTATTCATTTGTTTTTTGCTGTAAGAACAACATAAAGGACAATAACTGTTTTACATTATTAATTATTTATATACAAGTGTATTTAAAATGCTTTTGATGAAGCTATTTCCCCTTTTGGCGTGTAATTACTACAATACTAGAATTCCGATACCCAGGATGAAGCAAACACCAAATGTATAGGAAGCATGTATAAAAGCGTTTCCATATTGTATGTTGTGGCCTTGTGCGTACACTTGGGTATAAAGTCAGTTTGTTTAACTACATCCATCGGATGTTCATCATTATAGCAGATGTGCTAGTGAGATGTATTCATTCAAGATAATATCTAATTCACAAAAGAACAAATATTTCACTTGAATCTTCCTCCAAGGAATGCTGTGTCATTCAATAGGGACTTAATTTTATCTTATAAGAATGGAAATGGAACTGAAGTTATCCCCACGTTTCGTTTCCTAATGACTGCGTGAAACTATCTTTCAGTTCACGTTCACGGTGTCTTTTTGTATATCTGTGAAAGGCATATATCATAGATGGAAAATAGATTGCTACTCGGTGGATTGTTTCATTATTCCATCGATAGATTTGTAAATAAGATTTGTCATGCAAGAGACTAGTTTGAATTTGTTAATGATTTTTTAAGTTCCTTGAAACGGACTTTGTTTTTTCTTATCTTATTATTGTTTGTTATGCATTTTATCAGTTTTTCTTAAAACAATTAGGTCAGATTTCCTTCTAGTATATTATATAATTTTTCCTCACGAGGTTTTCTTATCTTTTCAGCACAAATCTGGCCACTTCAGGGGAGTAGGTTTAAATATCATGTATATATACACCTCTGGCTAACAATTCCTTCCACTTCAGACAACAAAAATATTCCAGGAGGATGCCGTTTTGCAGATTATTTTAGCATTATTATGGGAGGAGTCTCCGGTTTGCTTGAAACATACGGCTCGTTAGCGTCATTCATGTTCACGAAAGAAAAGACTGAGAAGAAACAGTTGGTCGAGGTAGAGAAAGAGGGAAGCAGCAGGAAAATATTGAGGCTGAGCAACAATAAAACGAATGTTATGTGAGAGGAAACGGTGAAGTTTATGAAGTTCACGATAGCAGTGAAACTAGAACAAAGCGTCAAAGAACTGTTGCAATCTTTAAAGCCTTTGTTATAACGAACCCACCTGTGACCACATCTCCAGTACTGCCAATAATAATGTTTGATCAAAGGCTGCAGCAACACGCACACATTTATGAGAGCAGTGTAATGCGCAGTTCTTGGTTGATGCCTTTGATGTTGCAGATAGATTTTAATCGCTTTTATAGAAACCCGATAGGCACGATGAGACTGCTTCTGGAAATACTCGGATGTGTGTGTGTGTGTGTGTGTGTGTGTGTGTGTGTGTGTGTGTGTGTCTGTGTGTGTTTATATCCCACTCTCACGCTGTTCCCGTTCCTCCGTTATCTCTCTCTCTCTCTCTCTCTCTCTCTCTTTCCAATACCTGGGTCTCAAGTGTCCATTACGGAATCCTTCTTTTAGTTGTTTCGTTGCCGCTATATTTTCTTCGAAAGTGTTATAAACAAGCTTGAAAGTTCCGGCACCATTTTTATCATCTGAATTCCATATAAATATGTGTGCGTGTGTGTGTGTGTGTGTGTGTGTGTGTGCGTATGTGCGTGCGTGTGTGTGTGTGTGTGTGTGTGTGTGTGTGTGTGTGTGTGTGTGTGATAAATATGTATATATATAACCATGAAATATATTTAATCAGAGGTTGTCCGCTAACTAGATTCGAATGTAAAACCAATAAATATGCAAACTCGAAAACATGACGTCATCTGAAGTAAAAGTCAGTAAGTTCTGAAAATGCCTAATTTTCAGTTCGGTACAGACATATGATATGTTCTGTCACTGTAGGGTCTGTGCTATCCTTTTTAAACATAGTTTCAATATATACTGAGAAAGCTACTTGATAAATTACTCTTCAAACTAAACACAAAAAAGAGGG
The DNA here is from genome assembly GCF_019202785.1 of Penaeus chinensis. NCBI lineage: Eukaryota > Metazoa > Arthropoda > Malacostraca > Decapoda > Penaeidae > Penaeus > Penaeus chinensis. The sequence goes on from NC_061848.1 coordinate 15,448,296, forward strand.
AGAATAAACAAGAGTAAAAGAGACAAACAATGAGAAAACGTAGTTGCTGTGTAGTTAGTAATTCACGTAGAACCAATATTGTTTCTCTTTTGTGTACTGAGCTGGTAATGTTGCCGTGTGGGTTGGGATTAGAAAACAGAGAAAGAAAAAATAAATACCAACTCACAATGTTAACGTGAAAACAAAGATAAAAAAGTACTTCCAAATAGAAGCAGTTACCTAGGCACTGTTGCCATGGCAGCTGTGTTGCTACCCGAGATCTTGTGGCCGGCCAGGTTAGCCGCGATATTTACCAGATCGAATATGATATTACATGTGTAGGTGATCTTTCGTCACTGTGGTTTATGGTGACTTCATAGCGTCAATACTGAATAACTATGTATCTATCAAAGGCTGTCAGAGTATATTCATCGGAGACCTTCATTTCCGTCATATGTTTGAGACAGAACTACACCAGACTGTTATCAATAAAGTAGTAATTGTATTAGATTGAATGGATTATGTAATAAGTTAAAGTAAAGTGAAAACAATACTGATATATTCTACCCACTATGTAACATTTCAGTTGATAACATTTATTTTGACACCGTGTGTATAACATGCAAAATATTATATAGAGAAAATATTTCACAGAATCCTTAGGTAAAGAACACGTATGAGGCACGGGCGGAATCTCTCACGTACACTCGAACATTCACAATTCGTAAAGAGAGAGAAAGAGCCATTCTTTTAAACGCAGCAACCAAGCGTTACTTTATCGTGTCAGATATTATACTGACGTCCGACGGTGAGAACCTGTTGAAGCAGTTATTTCCATGACGAAGCCTTTTGCAAGAGGATAAGTTTCTGACATAAAAGATAAATTAGAATTTTGGTAAAACAAAACAAAATTCATTAAGTTTACTGCAGCTAAAGATAAAGTGCATATGTAACTAATTAAAATGCGGCTTACAAATTGACAAGGTAGTATTCTTATGATTTGGAATGAGCAAGTTAAGCTTCTATTGAAATTATATTTAACATGAGCAAGTAAGCCTAGACCTTTCTTCATTTACTCTTCGCAATACCAATATCATAATAAATCCTGCGATATCAGTTTAATTATGGACGATGTATCTATGTTGGATACAAATCCATAAGTGAATATATACAAAGGCAAACATAACTTCAGATGTCCAATTATTAGTATTGACTGCTCAATTATTTACTTACATAGTGCATATCATGAAACACCTTAATCAATGATTAATATATTAACAGTTTAATATCCGCATGTGTATATGAACATTAATTTATTGATAAACACCATTAAACAATTATTATTTAAGTTATTAATTTTGATGGTCTCTGTACCACACTATAATACATTTCCCGAGAGAATGTTTGACGTCATTCGCAATCCGCGTTGCTTTGGCAGACTATTGATTGATACATTTCTTCAAGAAACTTTTTTCGGGTTCAGATCTTTGTCCCTATTTGCAGTTTCACATTTTCTATAAATTTTCTATGAAGAACTCTAAAAGGATTAGACTTACATAATACTTGTACCTCTCTGACATTTTGTATGATGTTACTTATTCTCAACATAGAAAGCACTTGAGTACCTTGAAAATTGAGTGTTCTGGAATTTTATATTAATCATGCCAAAATTATGTCGATAATATTAATATGCATACATGCATACATATTTACATGCTTATGCC
>NC_061848.1:15464998-15474998 GCF_019202785.1 Penaeus chinensis
ATGAGAGCCGGTGTAAGGAAATAATGGTTATGGACTATTTCTAAATTGTTGGTATAGGCTAATGCCTCTGCATGTTCTGCTTTCGGGTGCCCATTAAGGAAAATGTACACTGACAAATAATTTGCTTCGGCACAAGCAGACATGCCCCCCTAAGGAGGAATACTGGATAATTATTATCTTCACAATACAAGATATGTATACCTCTCTTCCGCTGTGAAGATATTCATCCTCATTCATTCATTTTCTACACCTGTCGTTAATGGCAGTGTGTGACGCTAAGAGAAAATTCACATTTGTCTGTGTATATTTTCCTTAATGAGCACCCGAAAGCAGAACATGGAGAGGCATTAGCCTATAACAAAAATTTAGGAGTAGTCCATAACCATTATTTCCTTACACCGGCTCTCATTTATTGGGATATTTTTTGGGGGTCTGCTCAAAGGAAGGTCCAGGAAATTAAGATACTTGAATGTAGATATTGAAAGAGCAAAACCCATTATTGTGGCATGTGTCTTGCACAACATAAGTCTTACAAAAGAAGCTCAGTCGATTAATCCAGAATTACTAGACTATCTACCAGACCTTAAGTTTAATGACAATCATGATGCAAGGGGTGATGGAAAAATATACAGGATTGCTGACCTTTCATTTATTTTCCAAGAAAATGTATGTTCACTAAAACAACAACAACAACAACAAAAAACTATTGTTACCCTTTGCACCAACTAATATTAAAAATCGTAGTAGTTGTAGAACAGCGAGGCAAGGCAGTTATCACTGTAATCCTAAGAATGTACGGTTAGCGATACAGATAGATTATTAATGTGCTGTAGTCATTAAAAATTGGTACACACATTTGATTATCTATATGCAAAATAAAAAAAAAAATAACTGAATAATATCGAGGGACAACAAATGCCCACTCAAAAGAAAAAAAAGAAAATAAAGGAAAGTGCAATTAAGAACCAATAATAGAGGAGACATTTATATTTTCCGTAGTTGTTTCGAGGTAAGAAAAAGATGGATATATGTTGAAGTTCAAGAGAACAGTGTGTATAAAGACTAAGTATTGGTTTATTTCTACACATATTCATGCCCTATTTTGAACATGTACAAAAATAAGAGCTGTATCTAAAGTGTAAATCTTTCGAACAGTCTCCATTTTCTGTGATTTAATGCAAATCCCTCCTAGGAAATGAGAGCGAAGTCGAATGCACTTTTCAGTCACATTATTTATGTAAAGGAAACGTTTCAAATCAATCTCTTTTACATAGTGCCCTATCACAGAATTGTGCTTTATACACATGGAAAAGTAAAAATCTGGCATTCACAATTTCATCTTTTCTGATGTCGCTGTATGACAAATGAGCGGTCATGTCTTCCAATGTCGCTTTCCATGTTTATTTCTGTGCAACCTATCTCGGAGTATACTGTAGTTCAACTGTTACCATAAATAGCTTTATAGTTTATATATATATATATATATTTTTTTATAATTAGAGTGTGTTAATTAAAAGGAAAACGATATGTCTATAATTTCAAAAAATTGTATTCCCTCCCCTCGCCGTTGAAACGTCCTAAACGCCGTGACATCGATGTCACTTGTTCCGTCGCCAATTTTTGCCCCTAATCGCTGCACAGCCGTTCCCATAGATGCAATGCATTTTCAATGACACCAAATCGAATAAGGGGACTTTCCCTGGCATGTGCCTGCCCATATGCTCTGTGGGTTTTAAATCTGGTGACTTAGGCGGATGATGCAACAAAACAATCTCGGGGTGAAGCATTTGCCAACCCATATAACGCATGTGAGGCATTATAAACCCGTCCCAAATTTTGTAAACCCCGGACACCAAAGCTTATGCAATACTGTATTTCGTTTTACCATTACCCATATATACTGATGACAATTTAATAATTTGATATATCAAACTAACAGATAATATGAAATATAAATACATAGACAAAACACATGGTCATCGAAACACACACTTCAAATATCTGGTTCATTATATGGCAACACAAGCCATGGGAGAGGCTAACAAGATGCCCCGCCCCCACACAGAAAGAAACGTACAACTCGAGTAGAGCTAATGATATTTGATTTCTGACTGTACAGAACGAAAAGCTATATTATAAAACATTTGTCGTATACCTAAAATTTGTATCTACTGAAAAACGAAAATGAAGACTTTTATGGAATCATTTTACATTTGCATTCATATTATATTTGTATATTATATTTATTTAGAAGTTTATCTTAAACACAAACAGAAAAGCAACTTGGAGATGGCGGGTTATACGGACAGATTAGAAGATGTAATAATAACAACTCCCAAGAGATTATTTAGATGCTGTTCATGAACAAGAACATCTGTTGATTAAAAAACAAACAAACATAAGGACTGTTCTAAGAACATTCTGAAGAAAAGCTAAATAGTGTGTAATCTAACAGCATTCACTTTACTTTTATGCACAAGTGTCCCCGTCAGTGGATATATTGATAGTACAATCATTTAATTGCGAGTTTCAAAGAGATTTATTTTAATATCGCTTCTATTACCTAATCAGAAAAGTCCTATCTTGGCTAATGTAATTCCTAATTCAATCTAATGTGTACACAAAAGTAGCATATACTTGAAATTAATAAACTGTAGTTTTAATTTTACGAACTTGGAATCGGTACATGTAATGCACACAAAAAGCTGTTTAATCATGTATTAACCTAGGGTTCTCGTAAATGTTCTCAGGCATATTTATTTAGCTATGATACATAAATTATTAATCAGATATTTCCAGGGTTTCCTAAAACAACCATGGTTTTAAAATTATGATGAAAAGTAACAAAGTGAACAGTTTACATTTACGGGATTCACATAAGGAAAACATAAAAAGATATATGTATTAAACTTTCACAAATATGTTTTTCTTCTACTTCATACCTAAGAAGCAAAGAGCAAAGTTGACAGCAGCAAATCAAGCTTTGAAATTAGTAAGCAAAGTGCCATTCACAGTGATTTTGCAGGTGTCTTATATTTATAAACCTGAAGTCAGATTTACAATAGTAAACGATTTTATACATTTCTCTACACTTTCATAGAATTCGAATCAATGCAATAAGTTAAAAGCAGCTCATATTTTCTAGTGTTTCATATGATGTTTGACATTACGATGTAGTTACAATAAAAGTTGATTTAATTTTTATATAAGAAATGTTTATTTACAATAAATTAGAGATTAATTTTCCGTTATGTTTAACAATACCCTTAATATTGTTTAAAGTGTTAGAATAAGAAAATAGACACAATAGCTAAGAAGAATAACCTTTTTAAAATACATTACTGACTTTTACTAGTTCTTACAATACCTCTCATATCAAACTTTGCAATTATTTTCCCACTATAAATCGCAGATAATACTTTACTTATAACAGAAATCTTGCAACGGAGTAATGGCATTTCAAAACACTAATTGAACACATTGGACAAATTGAATTTTAGTGGTTAAACCTTCGGGGCAATTCCTTTCGTATTTATATTGTTTTAAATGATTCGTTCATATCCAGGTATTGGGAATCCTTCGAAGTACTGACTCCACCTTTCTTCCATGCACATATTATGAAGAGTGCAGACTGCTATAACGGGAACCTGCATTTCATTCTTCCAAATGCATTATTAGTGATAACCATTCCTCTGCTTATCTGTATATTGTTATATACGTCTTCATGAGTATCCCCTTTTGGTGTGTAGATAAAATGTTATTGTTATTGTTATATACGTCTTCATGAGTTAGAATTCCAGTATCCCTTTTTGGTGTGTAGATAAAATGTCGAAACTCATTTACTTTGTATGAATTGTCTGCTAGCAAGAAATATCCTTCCAGCTTATCTGCTCGTTCTGAAAATAAATAAATAAATAAATGAACTTTATGAAGAAGGCGGGCATCATATGTGTACACACACACACACACAAACACACACACACACACACACACACACACATATATATATATATATATATATATATATATATATATATATATATGTATGCATATATATATGTATATATATATATATAAGCATATATATGTATATGTATATATATGTATATATATGTATATATATACACATATCAGTTCTTTATACCCTTGATGTACAGCACATTTATTTGTTTTAACCATTTTGTATATCTTTATATTTATATATTTATACTTTACATATACATATTTACACACACACACACACACACACACATATATATGTTTGTGTGTGTGTGTCAGTATTAGATGACCTTAATGTCTAGCACATTTATTTGTCTAACCCATGATATTTTATATATTTATATATTTATATATCTATATATTTATATATTTCGTATAGTGGGTACAATAGTCATCTACTAAACCCTAACACTTTTTTACATCCTTAAACGTGTTTTCCCCTTACACAAGTAGTATTGGAAGCTGTTGAAACGTCTTTTCGTTTTGTAAGTTTCTAGTTGATACAAAGTGATACACCTCAGCTAGCCAATCAGAGTGCAATACGTTTCAAATATATTGCGTGTACGTCTCAGATAAGGATTTGCATTTTCATTAATTACAAATCATATCATGTGTTTCTTGATATAAAATCCTTATATGAAGATGTAGAAATTGTTTATGTGCCCTTTTAGCACTACATCAAATATATCTTCACGTTATACGGTTACTAATTGAAACGACATAAAAATGGAAATGGTGCGTGTCTTATATATTGATATATTACAGGCGCTAAGACAAATAAATGTGGTCTTTTGATTTATCCAGTTGTATGAAATTCGCGTTGGATGCGATACATTACGCAAGATATTTCCATTTCCCATAGGACGAACAATAGACGTAATGAAAAAAATCTCAGAAATACATTTTAAAAATTTTCACACTCTAGACACACAATACCAGTCGCAGGAAGGCAGGTACTTTTCCATCTAATTTGGAGCTTCCACATCTTTTGGCATATAATTAGAAATCATACAAGCATATTACTTAGCTTTGTAGTTTTCTATTACTGTAATAGTAACGGAAAAATTTATTGTGATGATGATGATGATGATGATGATAACAATAACAATAATGTTAAAAACAACAACAGTAATAATAACAATAATATTTTTTTTTATAATAGTAATAATAATAATAATAATAATAATAATAATAATAATAATAATAATAATAATAATAATAATGGTAATAATAACGAACAAAACAACAATAATAACAATACTGATAATAATAATAATAATAATAATACTGATAACAATAATAATAATAACCATAATCATAATAATGATAAAAAAATAACGATGATAACAATGAATAACGAACAATTACCTTTACTGATTTGTGTGAGCTGTTGAAGTTGGAACGAGCTGATATGGCGGACGAATGGGCGAACATATCAATAAGTTAGTAAGTACGGCAGATAAGTAATAAAAATACATGGAGACAGTGATTTCAGACCGTCAGAATAGGAACACGCAGACTCATTGCTTCGCATCACATATTGCTGACCGATTCTCTAGTTCGTTTCTAGTCACGTATTTCATTATAATGTGTAATAATATTTAGAACTTCGAAAATATATTCGAGTTCAGATAGGTGGTGGTAATTAAAACACAATATCGGGTAAGGTATTTGCAAAATTGAAAGTTTTATTGTGCTACCTTTTTGCGTCTATTAATCTGGGGTGTTTTGTCTTGTCACGCGAGAGAGAGAGAGAGAGAGAGAGAGAGAGAGAGAGAGAGAGAGAGAGAGAGAGAGAGAGAGAGAGAGAGAGAGAGAGAGAGAGAGAGAGAGGGGTGGGGGGGAGGATTCAGCGCGAATCTCAGTCAGTTATGTCCGCGCACATGCTGGTCACTGACAGTATCCTTTTAAACTAAAACTTGATTAAATCACATTTTCAATACATTATATAATTGTTAAATATTACATTTAAACCACCGACCTAAACGTACAACAACAACAACAATAATAATAATAATAATAATCATCATAATGATGATAGCATAAAAATTTGCATATCTGGAAATGCGAAAAAAAAACAACAACAACAAGGGCAATGGAGCTAGTGATAAATTTGCATATAAAGTAGACCACAGTATGCCGACTTATTTGTCCAATATCATATTAAGATAATTAATATGATAAATAATATAAGAAAATACATAACTACTAAGTGGTTTACGATTTAAATGAATTGCTCAATATTTTTTGTCTAATTATAACTCCCAATCCTGAAACATTCCCCAAGAAAGTAATGCGTGGAAGAAGGCGCGAAATTTCATAGTTCTGCCTTCTGCTCACGCCATCAGCCCATCAGGACAAAACATCAGCCCATAGTAAAAAGATAAAAAAAAAAAAAATATATATATATAAAAGAAAAAGAAAAAGAAAAGAAAGAAGAATAAGAAAAAAAAATATATATATATACACACATATATACATATATATAAATACATACATACACACATATTTTCTAGGCAGTTAGTAGGGGATTGTCATTGTAGTTTTTATGTAATCTTTAACAAATGTTAATTTCCCCTGATTAGATTGCTTAAATACCTTCTGAATAATACTTGATCGAATTCTACCTTGAATAAGTTAAAGAACCAAGAACTAATATCCACCATTAATCAGTTAGAATGATGTTAGTTAAATGCATTTTGCAACAAATGTAGAAAAGACATGAAAGAGAATGAATACCTCACAGTGAGATATATATTCGACCGGTTTCGACGATATTCTTGACGGAGAGAGAGAGAGAGAGAGAGTGCGAGTGAGAGTGAGTGATAGTAAGAGTTAGAGTTAGAGTTTGAGAAAGAAAGTGAATTACAATAACGGAAAACCTTAAAATTAAAACATTACAGAACAATATAGCTATATTTTGCCCTGGTATTATTAGACAAAGTATGAGTCTCCTTGTTCCATCCCGAAACCCCCAGTATTCTGATATATTGTTTGATATTGGCTCGTGGTCACAACAGACCGTTAAGGTTTGAAGTTATTTTTATGTATTTCACTCAATAATTAGCATCATTATTATCGTGATTATTATTATTATTATTATTATTATTATTATTATTATTATTATTATTATTATTATTATTATTATTATTGTTGTTGTTGTGATTGTAGATATTGTTATTGTTGTTATAATTTGTATTATCATATTTATTATTACCGTTATTATCATTATCATAATTAACTGGTGTTATTACCTATTACTTGATAACAAAATTATATATAAAACGAAATCCATCTAAATATAATATGCTCTGCATCTTGCACCCTTGTAAACTTTTCTGGCTCATTTAATGATTAATTTCCAGTGTTAACTCGTCGACGTCATTTGGATTAGTCATTAGAGCTAACTACCTACGTTGATGTATTGAATATTTTGTACTCGATTAAATTTTCTTTTCATTGATGTTTTAACGAATTCATAAACACTATTTACACATACTTAAATCGATGGTGATGTTCCCATTAAGTTTTAAACGTCTGCTAAACTTTATGAAGGTAGTTTTTATCTTTTTATTCAGTTCCAATTATACTGTTTGTGTAAGTGAAATAAAAGTAGACATTTTCATTGTGAAAGCATGGAAGTAAATGAATAACAATGAATTCCAAAACCAATTAATCCATCCATCCGTCCACCCATCTATCAATCCGTCCATCCATCCATCCATCCGTCTGTTAATCAATCCGTCCATCCATCCATCCATCCGTCTGTTCATCAATCCGTCCATCCATCCATCCGTCTGTTCATCAATCCATCCATTCATCCATATATCTATCTGTCCGTTCGTCCATCCATTCATTCATTAATTTATCCATCCGTCCATCAATCCATTCATCTGTCTGTCTATCTATCCGTCCATCCATCCATCCACCCACCCATCTATCTATCCATCCATGTATATATATTATATGTGTATGTGCACATCAGTAAAACAAATCAATAAACTAGCGTCAAAAGAATAAGACTGGTAGTGTTTCTCCCTCCAAAGAGACAAATTGGGCAAGCACAATGATTTCCTAATCTTCTGGAAGTAATTCTGAGGGAGGCTTTATTTCACAATATTAGGGTCACCGCATCTCACGCAGCAAGCACCTTCTATTTCCTCAATTTCCCTTCAAGAGTCAGGGATGAGCCCTAATAAAAAATGAAGAAAAAGAGCATTTCTTTGCAGTAGTGTGTGTATGTGCGTGTATGTATGTGTGTGTGTGCGTGTGTGTGTGTGTGTGTGTGTGTGTGTGTGTGTGTGTGTGTGTGTGTGTGTGTGTGTGTGTGTGTGTGTCTAAGTGTAATCGTATATTCTGTGTAGTATTTCCTCCTTCCCTTTATCTCCGTGTAAATTCCAGGCCTCGACATGTTCATCTCCGTTAGAACAGAGAGAGAACAACGTTGTTCTCTCCCGAGGGTATGACGACGGAGATAAAGTTGGGCGAGAAGCTTTTCAGTCTTGCTGTTCTTTTCCGTTTCTTTTATATGTACCTTTTTCGTTGCTTTGTTACGTACCTCCAAGTCCATATATAAACCATAAATTTCCCAGAGGTATTCAGCTTAACATATTCGTCAGCGCCATATGGCACATATCTCTTTGTTTCTCTCTCCCCTGTCTGTCTCCCTCTCTGAATTTGCATACACACAAACATGCATTTGTGTATCTATCTATTTATCTAACTACCTCTCTATATGTGTGTGTATATGTATATATATATACATATATACACATACATGTATATACATAAACATACACAAACATATATATACTTATACATATATATATATACACATATAGATATAGATATAAATATAAATATATGTATATGTATATATATATATATATATATATATATATATATATACACACACACATGGTTCATCTGAATCTTTTAATTATAAAGGATTTTTTTTAGAGAAATGTAACTTTCAAAAAATCTATTTTCATCCTGGGTGATTTATATGATCATTTAAATAAGCAAAATTATTTAAGATAATTAGGAAAAACAAATTAGAACATATGGTCAACAGAAAATACTTCGTCATTAATTGATATAATAATAAGAAACAGAGCTGACACCATTCTCCATCCAACGCGTCATTCCGTGCCAGGTTGGCGATCACGAAGTCATAACGTTGACGCTTAATTTAAAGAAATCAGAACGACCACCAGTCAAAAAAAAAAAAAAAAAAAAGTTTCCGAGAATTAACCAACTACAGGTAAATGTTTTTTACGCTCCATTTGTTACAAAAACTGTCAGACGTCCTCCTGTTCCATGGACATCAAGAGAGTCCTAACAGATAGAAATAGCGTTCATAAAGCTCTCAAAAATAACATACACAACATTGCACTCCAGGCAAATTATAAACAAAGAAAGAGAAATGTCCAACTACTTGTACAAGGAGCCAAAACTGATTATTTTAGAAATGAATTGTAAAAAAGGCTCTGCTAAAATATGGGAAATAGTTAAAACACATGTGCCTAACCAAAAACATCACAAAGATCATCTAAATTCCAGAATTAGTACGAATGAATTGAACGATTTCTTCGGTAAAATTGGACATCTAACTTACGAACAAACAAACGTTTCGATAATTCAGCAAAATACAGGTGGATAAGGCCACGAACCAATATTTTCAAACCACAGCCTGTAAAAATAGAAACAGTAATTTAAACAATAAAACACCTGCGTGAAACTAATGTTGTGGGAGCAGATGGCATTGCCTTTCGCTTTATTAGACCGTCTACCTGCAATGGCTTATTATCTAACGGTTATCATTAAGACATCTCTAGTCACAGGTGATTTCCCATCGCTTTGGAAACATGGTATAATAACGCCAGTTTTCAATTCCTGACAAAGTCAATAACTATCGCCCTATTACCATACTAATTATACTGTCTAAAGTTCTCGAAAAAGTCGTAGCAGACCAATTGACAATATTTCTGGAAACAAATGA
>NC_061848.1:15487498-15492498 GCF_019202785.1 Penaeus chinensis
GACAATGGCAATAATGGTTATAATGATAATTATAAGAACGATAATCCTTTTTATGGTTATTAATATTAGTATTACTGTTATCATTATTATTATCATTATCATTATTGTTTTTACTATTATTATTAGTAGTAGTAGTAGTAATATCATTTGTATTATTATTATTATTATTATTATTACTATTATTATTATCATTATACTAGCCATTATTATTGCTATTATTACTATTATCTTTATAATCGTCATATTATTATTATAATTATCATTGTCTTCATCATTATTACTATTATTATTATCCTGATTATCATTATTATCATTAATATGTTAAAGTATTTAAGGTGAGTGAAGTGTTGCAGGTGAGTGATCACACCTATAGCTTATGAGCGTGACACCCTACCTCTCACCCAGACACAGCGTGCCCATCCACGAGCCACCGAAAGAGGCCATTAACCCTTTCCCTCATTCTCTCTTTGCCTCTTCCCCCTCTCTCACTTTACCTCTCTCCCTCTCTTTCCATGCATCCTTTCACTCTCTCTCCCTTTGTTTTCTTTAACCTCCTCAGGCAGTAATGTAGGTTCGGCATTAAGGAAAAGGGCGGGGGGGGGGGGGGTGCTGTGAGTAAAACAAATACACAAGAATTCCCATTTTTACCAATCCCTCTGGAGTCTTGGAGTAGTGAACTGTGGACGTGTTCTCTATTGCAACTTCCTGGTATGTTTGTATGCTGTCCGTATGTGCATAGGAATCTATCTATCTATGTCTATCTATCTATCAATCTATGTATATATTCACATATACGTATACATGCACACACGCAAATATGCACACGCACAGACACAGATATGTATATGTATATCTGAAGAAAAAAAAAAAAACATATATTCACAAATACATACGCAAACATGCACACACACACACACACACACATATACGCAAACAAAAACACACACGCACATGCACACGCACGCACATGCACACGCACGCACATGCACAACCACGCACATGCACACGCACACACACACATATACGCAAACAAAAACACACACGCACATGCACACGCACGCACATGCACATGCACGCACATGCCCAACCACGCACATGCACACGCACACACACACAAACACGCAAATATGCACGCACACACACACACGCGCGCGCGCGCGCACACACATACACGCACATGCATACACACACGCACATGGACACACACGCACATGTACGCACACCCACATGCATACACACGCACATGCACACGCACACGCGCACACACACACACGCAAACATGCACACACACACACACAAACATGCACACATACACACATGCGCACACACACACGCACAAACATGCACACGCACACACACACTCACACACACGCACAAACATGTACACACACAGGCAAACATGCACACACACAAACATGCACACACACACACACACACGCATACACACACACACGCAAACATGCACACACACGCACGCAAACATGCACACGCACACGCACACACACATACACACTCACACACACACACACACGCAAACATGCACACACACACACACACAAACATGCACGCACGCACGCACGCACGCACGCACACACACATACACACAAACATGTACACACGCACACGCACATACAAACATGGACACACACACACACGGTCATACGCCCTTCTACATCCCGGCCGACCATCAGTTCAAATGGCCGAATCGCCCTTTTCTTGAGCGGTCGCCATGGCCGAGTGGATAGAGCACTCGCCTCGCAATCTGGGATTCTGTGAATTCCAGTTCGCGGGTTCGAGTCCCCATGGCGGTCGGTGTGTGACATGCCCGCGTTCCAACTGCTGGTCCAAACCCGATTTCATGGCGAGAAAAGGGGCTATCGCCATGAGGATGTTAAACGCGGGTGCCTTGGTGTCCTCCAGGCCGGAGTGGAAGTGGGGGGCTACTTCGGGATGAACATTCGAACTGCGATTCACCTCCGCCTCTCGGAGGCGAATGGCGGGGCGCGGGATTCCTGCAGATACCCCTCGCCGGTCGCTGGCCTCGGAGGCCATTAGGTCACACGCCGCTAAGCGCTCACACAAATACACAATACGCACTGACACAGACAGTTAATTCTATTACTTTTTCGATTTAAAAGAAAAAAAATCAGTTGAAACCGCTACAGTGTCTTTGATTTAAAAAAAAAAAAAAGTAAAAAGGAAACTGAAGTAATAAGATAAGAAGACAATAAAGTCGAATACAATGAAATAAAGTCAAATAAAATAAAAGAAATAACATGAAATAAGATGAAATAAACTATAATTAAACAATAAATGAAATAAGAATAAAATAAAAGTGAAGAAAAATATATTAAAACATTAAATAACAGAAATATAACAAGAAATTATTGTTATTGTTATAATTCTTACTCTTATTCGTGTGTGTGTGTGTGTGTGTGTGTGTGTGTTCGCATGTGCGTGTGCATGTGCATGTGCGTGTGCGTGTGTGTCCATGTTTGCGCGCGTGTGTGTTGTGTGTGTGTGTACGCATGTGCGTGTGTGTGTGTGTGTGTGTGTGTGTGTGTGTGTGTACGCATGTGCGTGCGCATGTGCGTGGTGTGTGTGTGTGTGTGTGCATGTTTGCGTGTGTGTGTGTGCATCTTTACGCGCGCGCGTGTGTGCATGTTTACGCGCGCGCGTGTGTGCGTGTGTGTATGTGTGCATGTTTGTGTGTGTGTGTGCGTTCGTATGTGCGCGTGTGCGTGTGTTTGCATGTGCGTGTGCGTAAATGTGCGTGTGTGTAAATGTGGGTGTGTGTGCATGTGCATGTGTGTGTACATGTGCGTGTGTGTGCATGTGCGTGTGTGTGTGTGTACATGTGCGTGTGTGTGTGTGTACATGTGCGTGTGTGTACATGTGCGTGTATGTACATGTGCGTGTGTTTGCATGTGGGTGTGTGTGTGTGTGCATGTGCGTGTGTGTACATGTGCGTGTGTGTGTGTACATGTGCGTGTGTGTGCATGTGCATGTGTGTACATGTGCGTGTGTTTGCATGTGGGTTTGTGTGTGCATGTGCGTGTGTGTGTACAGGTGCGTGTGTGTATATGTGCGTGTGTGTACATGTGCGTATGTGTGTGCATGTGCGTGTGTGTGTATACATGTGCGTGTGTGTATATGTGCGTGTGTGTGTGCATGTGCGTGTGTGTGTGTGCATGTGCGTGTGTGTACATGTGCATGTGTGTGCATGTGCGTGTGTGTGTGTACATGTGCGTGTGTGTATATGTGCGTGTGTGTGCATGTACGTGTGTGTGTGCATGTGCGTGTGTGTGCATATGCGTGTGTGTACATGTGCGTGTGTGTGCATGTGTGTGTGTACATGTGCGTGTGTGTACATGTGCGTATGTGTGCATGTGCGTATGTGTGCATGTGCGTGTGTGTGTGTGTGTGTGTGTGTGTGTCCATGTTTGTGTATGTGTGTGTGCGTGTGCGTCCGTGTGTGTGTGTGTGTGTGCGAGTGTGTGTGTATGTCCATGTTTGTGTGTGTGTGAGTGCATATTTGCGTGTGCATGTGTGTGTGTGTGTGTGTGTGCATGTGCGTGTGTGTGCATATGCGTCCGTGTACATGTGCCTGTGTGTGCATGTGCGTGTGTGTGTGCGCATGTTTGTGTGTGTGTGTGTGTGTGTGTCTGCATGTTTGGGTATATGTGTGTGTGCATGTTTGCTTATTTATGTGTGAATATATGTATGTTTTTTTCCAGATATACATATATCTCTGTGTGTGTGCGTGCGCATATTTGAGTATGTGCATGTTTGTGTATGTGCATGTATAAGTTTATGTGAATATATATATATATATATATATATATATACAGATAGATAGATATAGATAGATAGATTCATATACACATACGGACAGCATACAAACATACCAGGAAGTTGCAATAGAGAACACGTCCACAGTTCACTACTCCAAGACTCCAGAGGGATTGGTAAAAATGGGAATTCTTGTGTATTTGTTTTACTCACAGCACCCCCCCCCCCCCCTCCTCCCCGCCCTTTTCCTTAATGCCGGAGCTACGTTACTGCCTGAGGAGGTTAAAGAAAACAAAGGGAGAGAGCGTGAAATGATGCAGGGAACGTGAGGGAGAGGGTAAAGTGAGAGAGGGGGAAGAGGCAAAGAGAGAATGAGGGAAAGGGTTACTGGCCTCTTTCGGTGGCTCGTGGATGGGCACGCTGTGTCTGGGTGAGAGGTAGGGTGTCACGCTCATAAGCTATAGGTGTGATCACTCACCTGTAACACTTCAGCGCAGGGGTGTATTATCTCCTTAGGTAGGACTTATGTCGAGTGGTGAGGGGGAGGGAACGGGGTGAGCTAATATGTCCATCGGTCTGCTGTGCTATTTGCTTGTTTGCGTCTCCTTCCTCTTACCATTATTGTTTCGTAACGGGATATGGGGGAATGTGGATCGGGGGGGGGGGGGGGGTAGTAAGAAGGGAAGGAGGGGTTCCCCTGTTCTCGGACTTTGCGTGTGCATATACGTATGTGTGTGTGTCAGCAGCTAGATGCATGTTTGTTTGTTTGTGTGCTTCTTCGTCCTACTTATTCTTATCATTGCTGTGGAGAGGAGGGGAGAGGGAGGTACACCCTTCAGGTGAGCGTGTTAGGCATCATTAGAGGCACATTCATGGATTATGATGAATTAGGAAGGGTGATCACTCGTCTGTAACAGGGTCAATTATCGATCCAGTTACAAGTTCAAACACGATGAATATCGTGATGCGAGGGGTGAGGGGTGGGGCGGGGGGTCATCTGGCATATCTTTGCGTATGTTAACAGCTGGATGCACGTCTGCTTCTTCCTCTTCTTCTCCTTCCATGATTATTTGTTATTGATTATGGCAGCTTCATTCATTGGGAGGAGTGATCACTCGTCTGTAACAGAGTCAATTATCGATCCAGCTACAAGTTCAAACATGATGAATATTGCGGTGCGGGGTAGGGAGGGTATTGGAGAGGGGGTG
>NC_061848.1:15507498-15524998 GCF_019202785.1 Penaeus chinensis
GCAGGTGGCACGACCCTGAGAGCTTAAGGAACCGTTGGCGTGGAAGTCGTAAAACTGTCGCACAATCTGGGAAATCTCCAGAGTTCCATCACTCCTCACTTTTTCATTCCCGTTAGTTGACTCGGCGCTCTGTACAAACAAAACAATTTCAAAGGCTGAAAAATCAACAGTACTTTAAAGCTGTTACGTGTACAGTTTCTCTCTCTCTCTCTCTCTTCTCTCTCTCTCTCTCTCTCTCTCTCTCTCTCTCTCTCTCTCTCTCTCTCTCTCTCTCTTTCTCTCTTTATATATATATACATATATACATGTACATATACATATATATGTGTGTGTGTGTGTGTGTGTGTGTGTGTGTGTGTGTGTGTGTGTGTGTGTGTGTACATATGTGTGTATATATATATATATATATATATATATATATATATATATATATATATTGTATGTACACACACACACACACACACACAGACACACACACACACACACATATATATATATATATATATATATATATATATATATTTATAAGTGTATGTGTATATGTATAAATGTGTGTGTATATATATATATACATATATATATATATATATATATATATATATATATATATATATATGTCAAATGGTTCTTGCTCTTATTTGTGAGACGACTATGTGAAGCATGGATTTGTAGCAATTTTAGCAGGACTGGAGATAAACGCCGAAACTTAATCTTTGATTTATTAGTGTCTTTCACGGTCACTAGACTAGTCCGGAGATATGTCTCCCAAGCGGTTGCCGCAGACTCGGGTATCTCGGGTATCTCGGTTGGTTGCGGGGCGATCTCCACTCGGGCGGGAGCCGTGACTTGTGACACTGGCATGAAGGCAGGAGCGTCAAGGGCCGTGGAATGCGCCACCTCTCCGACGTCACCTCGTTTACGTCACAAACACTCTCAAAACAAAGATACCACATGTCAATATACTAATATATTAATTAGTATCACCCATTAATATATTTTCCACCACGACCTCTGGAACTGTTCCGTTTATATAAGTATATAAAATGCAAATGAACTAATTGTCTAAGCACTTCTTTGCTCCTCGGCCCAGTCATACGCGCAGTTACGTATAGTTCCCTCATTTCGCTCACCTTCGTTTTGTTTCAAAGTAACTAAAATGCTTATATTATTATTTTATATTGAAATATCTTTACAATATTCCTCCCCTCTTAAAAAAAAAAAAATGCTAATTTCCTTTTGCTTCCTGTGCATTTATTCTACTGAGATAATCAGCACCCACATTCTCACTTCCTTTGATGTAACTGACGATCATCCGGAATTCCTGGAGAGCTATCGCCCATCTCATCAGCCGACCGTTCAGCGCCCTGGCACTGTCCAAGTACGTAATGGGCCTATGATCGGTTTCCAAATAAAACTGCTGTCCGTACAGGTATCTGTAAAACTTTTTAGTCGCCCATACGACAGCCAAACATTCTCGTTCGACTACGGAATATTTCTTCTCTGCGTCCGACAATTTCCTGCTCGCATATGCCACAGGCATTTTTGCATCTTCCTCCTGCAACAACACCGCTCCCAATCCAACATCCGAGGCATCAGTTCTGAGGATAAAGGGTTTATTAACATCTGGCAGTTTTAATATAGGATCATTTACCAATGCTTGCTTTATCTTGTTAAACGCCATTTCATGTTTGTCTTCCCACGTCACTTTGTTAGGTACGTTTTTCTTTACCATCTCGTTAAGTGGTGCTGCTATCGTTGCATAGTCTGGTACAAAACGACGATAGTAGCCTGATAACCCCATGAATGACCTCACTTCTTTCTTTGTTGGTTTTATGCAACCTTCTCCAATAACATGTCTAAATATTCTAAATTTCTCTTACCTATTTCGCATTTGATTGGCCGAACTGTTAGATATACCGAGTACCCTTTGTAAGATGCCGCAGTGTTGTTTCCACTTATTCGAATGAATCAGAATGTCGTCGATGAAGGTCTCCACACCATCCATGTTTCCAAATAAATGCCTCATCAATCTGTTAAAAACTGCTGGGGCATTGACGAGACCGAATGGTAATACGGTGAATTGGAATAATCCTGCGGGTGTAGAAAAGGCTGTACATTTTCTAGATTCCTTATTAAGAGGTATTTGCCAATAGCCCTTCGTTAAATCTATTTTAGAAAAGTACTTGCTTCCACCAATCTTACACAAAAATGCTTCGGCATCACACATAGGTTCAGCATCGAACTTGGTAATCTTGTTCAGTTTTCTAAAATCTAAACAAAGTCTCCGATTTCCATCTTTTTTAGGGACTACTAAAATAGGTGTAGAATAATGTCTGAAGGCTCAATTATGCCTATCCAGCATACTACGTAATTCATTTTTCACATCTTCCTCTAATCTGTACGGTAAAGGATATGGTTTCACTCTTATAATTTCAGGAACTGTTAATTCAATGTTATACTCTAATTCTGTCGTTTTACCTGAGACATCGGTGAGAACGTCGCCAAACGGTTGCAGGATGCCTCTCGCGTCGTTTTGACGATCAGCTGGCAAGTCTGAATCCAACGAGACATCTCTCCAGGTTTCTCGCTGCTTGTAACTGGGAATTGTCGTCGCTCTTCCCTCTGCATTATCCTCGTCGTTAACCACTACAACCGCCGCTGAAATTGGGTCACTCGATTCCCTATGTACATACCTTTTTAGCACGTTTATGTGGCATTTCCTTAATGCTCCGTTCACATTTACTATCTTATTAGATCTATTCGGACTCCCTACTACCCTAAAAGGACCTTTCCACTGAAACAGCAATTTATTCGAATTCGTAGGTAGTAGTAGTAATACATCATCTCCCGATTCTATAACCCTGTCTTTAGTTTCCCGGTCATAGTAATATTGTGCAACTTTCCGTGCATTCTTCAGTTCCATTAATGCCATACGACAAGTGTCTTCTAACCTTTCCCGCAGATTGATAACGTATTCGTATGATGACCTCGTTTCGGGTTCCTTCACTTCGCCGTCAAACAGCTCCCTTAACAAGGTCATCGGACCTCTCACTGCATGCCCGTAAACAAGCTCAAATGGCGAAAACTTTGTGCTTGCCTGTGGAACTTCTCTATAAGCAAAAAGTAGTGGTAATAAATATCTATGCCACTCTTTAGGCTGTTCTACACACATCTTTTCATGATAAGGAGTCGTAGTAATGGACTGTATAGACAATAACCTATAAACTTCCTGCATCACTGCTGAGGTAAATTGCGTTCCCCTGTCTGACAGCACTTCCCTTGGAATGCCCACTCGACTAAAAATATTTACCAGAGCTTCCGCCACGGATAGTGTCGATGTTCTGCAGTGCCACAGCCTTCGGGTATCTGGTCGCGAAGTCCACTACCGTCAAGATGTATCTCGGACCGTCAGAAGATCGCGGATCTATTGGGCCGACAATATCAACAGCTAAACGAGAAAATGGTTCTCCAATTATTGACATTTTCCCTAATTTTGCCCTTCGTACTTTACCTTTATCAACAGTCCTCTGACACATCACATGATCTGCAATATCGTTCAATGTCCTTTGTTATACCGGACCAAAAACATTTCTCCATTACTCGATCTTTGGTTTTCCCCGTCGCCAGATGACCTCCCATGATGCTTGAATGAGCTAAGTCGAGTACGGCGGAGCGACACTGAGATGGAATAAGGAGTTGCTCCCTCTCTAAATTACCAATTTTCACTTGTCTGTAAAGAACTCCTCGCTTTAGTATATACATAGAAAATTCCTTATTCTTTCTACGATAAAATTCTTTGCTTTCCTCTGCATACTTTCTTACTCCATCTAAGGTCTTGTCTTCTTGCTGTGCTTGCTTGATCGTCATATTTAACATGTTAGACACTGCCAATACCTTAAGTTGTGGCTGTTTCCTTTCTGGCGCCTGCCTGTTACGTGTCATTACACCACATGTGTGTTTACCGTCACCATCTTTTCCTGCCCTAACGCCTGGTATATTTCCGATTACTAAGTCATATATAGGATTAGGTACACAAACAGCTTTAGTTATTCCTGTATAGAAAGGACTCTGTACAGTGATTTCTGCTTCCGGATAACAAAATACATCCGAATTAGCCATTTTAACTACACAGTTTTTACCTGTCAACTTATAATTAGGTACCAAACTCCTCTTCACCAACACCGTCGTACAGCCGTTGTCCCTCATTACCGTCACTTTGTGTCCTTCCACTTCTCCCGGTTTGGTGATTAACTTCGAATTTCCAGTTTTTCCTGATCCACCACAAGCCACCCGGAATCCCTTTTCATTTACCTTTATCCAGCCGTGATCGTCAATCATCTGCACCGGGTCGACCTGCACAATTTGCGCCGCGTCGTCTCGCGGGGGCTCAGCGATGCTCTGCGCTCCCTGTGATGTCGCCGCAGCGGCCTCTTTCCTCATTACTCCGGACGTCACTGACGTGCTTGCAGACCTACTTTTATTTGCATTTGGTTTGAAATAACAATCCCACGCCTTGTGTCCCCCCTTATGACAAATATAACATTTTACCTGGGGAAGCGTAGAAGATTGGGTCTTTCTGAAGCTCCTGTCATTGCCCTCATTTACCTGCCCGAACTGCTGCGCCGACGATTGACTTGACACAGGTGCTTGTTGGGGGGTTCTAAGGCTAAAACGACCGTGGGCCTCGATATACCGATCTGCACTTTCTTCAAGATCCTGCAAAGTCGCGAGTGAGCGTTCCTTAAGGAATAGTTTTAAATTACGATCACAGGAGGAGATAAATTGTTCCCTTATCATTAAGTATTTCAAAGAATTATAGGTAGCGCTACAGTTTTCCATTTCTATCCACCGTTCACACAATTTCGTCATCCTGGCAATTAACTGTTTGGCCGTTTCACCACGAGAAAATCTACAGCTTCTAAACTTAACTCTGAATCCTTCTGCAGTACAGTCAAAACCTCTTAATAAAGCCGATTTCAGCTCACTGTAATTCCCTGCATCAGTCTGCGATAGTTGATGGTAGATATCTAG
Source organism: Penaeus chinensis (assembly GCF_019202785.1). NCBI lineage: Eukaryota > Metazoa > Arthropoda > Malacostraca > Decapoda > Penaeidae > Penaeus > Penaeus chinensis. Next base: position 15,512,530 of record NC_061848.1, read on the forward strand.
GGCTCGTCCCTGGAGCAACGAGGCTAAGCCTATTGCCCAAATATCCTCCGGCCAGCCCGCACTAGTGGCAAACCGCTCAAATCTTTGGAGATATGCATCAATGTCGTCTGCCTTCTCATTAAAAACCGGTAACTTAGGATAACTTACCCTGACATTGTGCTCGCTCTCCGACGATTTCTCTTCGACCGATTCCTTCTTCAGCTCCATCTGACGGAGTTTTATCTTTTCTCTTCTGACCTCTGCTTGCACCTTTGCTTCTTGCGCCTTCAGTTCTGCTTGCTTCCACGCTCTTTCTTTCTTTCTCTCCTCTCGAGCGGCAGTTTCTTTCTCCCGCTCGTACTGAATTCCCTCCTTACTAAATTGGGCAAGGTCAACTCCGGTTAAGCCGATGTCTCTCCCAATCTGATGCAGCTTCCCGTTCTCCATTTTGCTAAAATATGCTACACATGCACTCGAAGTCGTCCCTGTTCGTGCGCCAAAATGTTAAATGGTTCTTGCTCTTATTTGCTCCTCGGCCCAGTCATACACGCAGTTGCGTATAGTTCCCTCATTTCGCTCACCTTCGTTTTGTTTCAAATTTTATCATTGTTAACTAAAATGCTTCTATTATTACTTTATATTGGAATATCTTTACAATATATATATATATATATATATATATATATATAAGTGCACACACACACACACACACACACACACACACACACACACACACACACACACACACACACACACACACACACACACACAAACACAAGATTTTACAGAAGATTGTTAACTTATATACTTACATATTTTTCCATAGTAATGACAAATCTAGTTATTTCACGAAGGTATATATCCCTCTAAAGCTCACCGAAGTCCCAGAGCTCGTCGGCTATTAGACGCGAAGGCTGCCTCGTCTCTCCGGCGGTGAATATAAAGTGGGCGGGGAGGAGGCGCTCCCCAGGGAACCTTGCGACGCCGTCTGCTGATTTCTAGAGAGATGAGATGAGATAGATAAATAGATAGATAGATAGAGAGAGAGAAAGAGAGAGGGGGAGATAGATAGATAGATAGATATATAGATAGATAGAAAGAGAGAGAGAGAGAGACAGAGAATAAGAGAGAGAGAGAGATGAGTAGCCGATCAGGGATCTTGCGATATTGTTTACTGATTTCTCAAGAGAGTCAAAAGAGGAGACCGAATAATAGAGAGAGTGAGAGAGGGAGGGGGAGACGGATCTTCTATATGCCAAGCCAGGTACTGTAGTTAGCTTATGTACAAAAGGAATTTTCTTTTTGAGGTAAACACAGATTTATGTCTATACCAAATAACTTAGTCCTTCTTATTTCAGGAAAAAATACCTTTACTGAAATGAATAAATAAACAAAACTACTCTATCCATAATTCTCACGATACATGAGCTTCTTCGTTTTGCACATGTAACCTAAGAATAAGAATCGGGCGCTTCCAACCTCTATCCCTAATGTATTCTTATGAAGCTGAAGGTTAGGCCATGTCCATTGCACTTACCCATGACCTTATTTTAAACATTCATATTTGTTTTATGAATGATATTGTTTACAACGATTACCAGAAGTAATATATGCATAAATGAGAAACAAACAACATGAGCATCAAATTCATGCTGTTAATTATTGCTCGAAAAAGAGAAATATGATTAACATTTCAATCAACTAAAATGAAAAGCTAAAAACTAAAATTTGTATCACTGTTCCGATAATAATGATAATAATAATAATAATGATGATAATAATTACAATGATAGTGATAACGACGACGAGACGATGATGATGATGATGAAAAGAATGATGATGAGGAGGAGGACGATGATAATGAAGATGATGATAAGAAGCGTTAAGCAACTCCGTACTAATGAGGGCCATAAGGGAATAAGATAAGAGATAAGGGCGACGGCATTCGAATGACTGAGGCAGGTCATCCAGGGCCGGAAATGGGTCACGTGGTTACAGACGAGATGGAAAAGAGTTCGGATGATTAGAAATCGTGAGAATTCCATGCGCTGGAATGAACATATCAGTTTCACAGTAGGAATAACTTTAAGATTAATTTCAGAGTATGGTTCCTTTCAGAGTACGATTAATTTCACAGCATACGTTATTTCCCAGCACGATTAACTTCAAAGCGCTCTAAATATAACTGGTAGATTTATTTCACAATACGAACGCCCTGGATTTTCCTTTGGTTTATTTCAGGAATTGAAGTTCAAGTACGATTACTATGATAACAATAATAATGATAATAACGAGAATGATGATGATATTGATAATAACGAGAATGATGATGATATTGATAATAACGAGAATGATAACGATAATGATAATAATAATTATAGTAATGACAATAATAATTATAGTAATGATAATAATAATTATAGTAATGATAATAATAACAGTGAACATATCAATAACAAAAGCATAATGATAAACAATAGAATAATAACAAAAGCATAATGATTAAACCATAGAATAATAACAAAAGCATAATGATAAACAATAGAATAATAACAAAAGCATAATGATAAACAATAGAATAATAACAATAATAATGATAATAACAATACAAATAACAACATTAACAATTAAAATAACAGTAAAGATGATAATAATAATAATAATATATTTTCATGCACGCACACACACGCACACGCACACGCACACCCACACGCACACACACGATATGTGTGTATATATATCTATATATATATATATATATATAAATGTACATATATATGTATATGTATGTATATATGTAAATATATATATATATATATATATATATATATATATATAAATGTACATATATATGTATATGTATGTATATATGTAAATATATATATATATATATATATATATATATATATATATATATATATATATATATAAGGCCTTTTTGTCGTATTTCCGAAATCCTTAACTTCGTTATATCCTTTGATAGATGTTGGAACATCTTTTCAGACTGTATCAGAGTTCACGCCTCTACCAGTTTGTTACACTCCGACCAGCCAATCAGAGATATTTCACATAGTATCAGATAAGGATTCATATAGTCATTAATTACCTATCGCGTCGGAAGTTTCTTCAAATAAATTTATCTGATAAAGGTGCATAAAATGTCTCTGTGCCTTTTAACCAATACATCATATACACGTTCACTCGATTGGGGTAAACTTGAATTCAGTCTAACTTGTCTGTGTCATATGACGTGGTGTTCACTTCCGTGGGTTGAAAGTTTCCCCAAATCATTCTGTACCTCTATGATATAACTTTACAGACTCAAAAATATCAAAGAAAAGGCTGTTTATCTTGATCTGTTGATATAAGTCAGTCAACAAAACGAGTAAATGTCTATGACCATTGGAATTATCTAATTATCAGATTCGGACACGCGGTGAATGCGATAAGATGCCAAATCTCATCAAGGACAATGTATGTAATAAGAATTTTTTTTTTTTTTTGACTGAATCATAGAAATACATTTGACAGTTTCCACATCCTTGCTAAGCGAAGAGTGGTGTATATAAAGGACATTAGTTGCAGAGTAGTCTGGTCCTTTTTCCATTTTATTTGAAGCTCCCACTATGTTTTGCTTGTAATTAAAATCATATCAGTATATTAAGTATTATAATGTTTTCTCTATTGACTTTTTGTGTGATATTATAAAAAAATAACTTCTTTTCCAATACACTGTATGTCAATTTAAACTTCAGTGATGGTCTTGCAGCTACCATGATACAACATGAAGTGTTTGGGATTTCAGAATACTACAAAAAAGGCTTATATATATATATATATATGTAGCGGGGCGTAGACCAAGTAGATTTTTATGTGTCTGGTTGAGTTCGGGCTCGACCGAGAATAAGCTGGGGAAAAAAACGAAACAAAGAAACAGCCAATCATAAAAACAACAACGAAAAAACAACAACTAAGTAACTCAGCTTAAAATAGGAAATGGCCCCCCAGGCCATGCCCTAAGCATGGCTTCGATACGCAAAGCTTCGGAAGACCAACCCGATAGTTCGGTAGTCCAAACAACCCAAAGGACCCGAACCACCATGGAAAGAGAGAGAGAAAAACAAACAACCAAAATATGTAACAACCATTACTCTCTTCAGGGGTTATATTGACACTTTGGAAGCGTCGCCAAAGAGATAGAATATTAAAAAAAACAATAATAAAGGAAAGAATGCCTAGGAAAACTGGTAATGTACAATTTACGTGAAAACTGTGCATTTCGGGCTGTAACTCTCTACGGTATTGGACTTAGAAAGTAGATAAATCTTTATTTTTTTTCTCGGAGACTTCAACGCCATCCAAGTAACGAGACTTGGTTTAAACTACGTTCTTTGGTTATTTTTATAACCATGTTCACATTAGTTCTTAACACTAACTTTGGCGGCTCGTATCGCTTTGGTCACGGCTTATGAAGTCGCACTAGAGTCACGTGGGCGAAGCGCGAATGGAGGGTGAAGCACCAGCCTCGTGCGGGTGCACAGCGAGTGCGCCCGCATCGTTGGTGGAAGCGGAGCCCGGGACGTTTCATCCCAGTCAATGGCAGCATCGCAGAGTTCCCCACGTCCTTTGTTCCGTGGTAGAGGAGGCAGGCATGTGGCCTCAACCACTCGGCGCCCGATGACGATGTTAGTCTAGGCGAGATCGACCTTAGAGTCGGCGAGTGCGCAGCCGTACACTACAATATATATATATACATATATACACATAAATATATATACATATATACACATAAATATATATACATATATATGTGTATATATATGAGTGAGTGAGTGAGTGAGTGAGTGAGTGAGTGAGTGAGTGTGTGAGTGTGTGTGTGTGTGTGTGTAGGGACAAGGATCACCCATATATCATGAGAAGTTAAACAGAAAGCGCTGTAAAGAAACTCAAAAATAGGAAATCAGCAGACTTCGATGATATACTCGCCGAACTGATGAAAAATGGAGATGATATCATTGGGGCGCAATAAGCACGGTGCAGTCTAATCTGCCGTCCAAACGAGGTCTTGCTCACTGTTATCAATAATAGACTGAAGGTATGAACAGAAGGCATGAAAGAACAGGCTGGATTCAGAACAAGCAAAAGTACCATAGAACAAGTTACAAATGTAAGGATTTTTGGAGAGAAATGCAGGAACCACCAGATGTAAGCGCACAATAATTTATTAGACTTCAAGAAAGCCTTCGATAGAGTGTAGAGGAAAGTACTGTGGATGGCACTCAGGAAACACAACTTTGTAATGGTCTAATAAAAATTATGGAAGAATTATACAGCAAAAAAGTGGCGCAGTGCAGCACTAACATCGACTTCTTAGAGTGGTTTGAAACAACAGTTAGAGTTAGGGATGCATCCTCTCGCCGTCCTTGTTCAGTATCTTTCTGGAGCAGATTATGGTGAATGCACTGGAAGGCTTTGGCGGTACCATCAAAGTAAGAGGAAGAATGATTTCAAACTTGTGATTCGCTGATGACATCGACCAGCTGGCGGGATCCAGAAGGAAATGAGTGAATCTGACTAGAAGACTAGACTCAACAGCTAGAAAATACAAAATTGTCAAAAAAAGAAAAAGAAAAAAAAAAGTTCCACATCTTGACTTCCACTAAAATGAAACTGATGAGGTCACTGGTCCCTTCCATGGCACTATATTGATGCAAATCATGGACTCTAAACAAGAAGATAAGAGAAGAGAATATTGGCTTTAAAAATGCGATATTTTCGAAGAATCCTTGGAGTCATTTGGAAACAGAGAATCACCAATGAATTAGAGACCTCACCTGAGAATAGGAACCTCTGACTGAAATAGTTAGAAGAAAGTTACAATTGTTTGGACATGTCACCAAGAGGCCGGTAACTCACAGCCATGCATGAACATGTTGCAGGACAAAGGGCGACGGGCAGCAGACCATGGGATCAACCTAATCTAATAAACATTTATATATACTGTATACATCTATCTATCTATCTATATATATGTGTGTTTCTGTCTGTCTGTCTGTCTGTCTGTCTGTCTGTCTGTCTGTCTGTCTGTCTGTCTGTCTCTCTCTCTTTATATATATATATATATATACACATATACATATATACATATGTACATACATATATTACAAGCAGAAGGCCCAAACTGTTTCATTGGAAATCTAACCTGCATTTTGACCACTAAGAAAATACTGCTTCTGTTCTTCGAGCAACCCTTCAAATACAAGATTTAAAAAATTCTGTAAATTGTAGTTTCTATAACAAAATGATTCTTAGACGTTCATGATAGTGTATTTACAGATATAAACTACACGTTCTATTAATATATACATGAATAGGATCTTCTTTAGATGTAGGTGGGGTCCTCGAGTTTTTGTTTTCTATCTCTCTGAAAATACATATAAATATTTACAAGAACAACACTGCTAAACAGTTTACAAATCATGAAATTTCCAAGACATTACTAAAAACTCACATACAATCAATATGCAAACAATTATGAATTATGAATGCTGCTACGAAAAGAATTATATATATATACACACACACAAACACACACACAGGACAATATATATATATATATATATATATATATATATATATATATATATATATATATATATATTATATACATATATATATATATATATATATATATATATATATATATATATATATATATATATATAAACTACTACTGCTGTCATAATTTTTGGGGGGTAATCAGTCTCATTCCTGTCAAAGTTGACTTCCATGTTTAATCTTGGATATTAATCTCTGAGAGATTAATTCCCAACGGGGTAAAGCGTAAGCATGTTGGATAAACTTATGAAGTCAACAGGCTTTTCAATTTATTGGAAATTGCAATAGTAAGATTCGGTCACTGAAGAAGGCAATTTTCAATGAGCAAGATATATGTAAAAGGCAAAATATTTGTTCTCAATATTTATCTCTTATCTTTCTGGTCCTTATGGAGGGATGGATAGATGGATAGATAGATAGATAGATAGATAGATAGATAGATAGATAGATAGATAGATAGATAGATGGATAGATGGATATATAAATAGATAAATAGATAAATATATAGATAGATAGATAGATAGATAGAGAGGTAGATAGATAGATAGATAGGTAGATAAATAGATAGATAGAGAGAGAGAGAGAGAGAGAATGAAAATAATCTCCACTGTCGCTTATCATGTATGATTGGCATTAATGTTAAACATGATATCAATCATATCTCTCTCTCTCTCTCTCTCTTTCTCTCTCTCCCTCTCTCTCTTTATTACTATATCAGGGAAACGGTTGAGTCGGGAATCTTCAATTTACATTTGTAATTTTGTACTCTAAAAATCAGTCGATGTAAACCCATGTACAATTTACTTTATGTGATGTTAAGGGAAAATCAGTGAACAGTTTAGTTATTATCCATTAGCCAGAACAGTCGGTTTAAGGCCATTTGAATGTGTCGATTAAAGAAAAGGGAAAATAATTGCACATTCATAACAATGTATAAAGGAAAGTCCCTTTTCCTACTTTTATTTGGAATGTTAGGAAAGAATTTCACCAGATATGTTTCGGTAATTATATCGAATTGCTTTACATGTGCCAGCCTTTCCAAAAGCCTTTCCAAATCTAAAGCACAGTAACTTGAAATATGAAGATGTCATGATGCTATGTAGAAATATATTTCAATTTATTTTACTTCATCTGTTTATTTATTTTCCTTCTTAATATCTTACGATCATTCTGCTTCTATGAACTCATGAATTAAATAGGACTCAAACATGAATTTCAATATATTCCAGGGTAAATATAATGGCCGTATTACAATGATCAAGTGTAACATACATCGCGAGCATCTGCCTCCGTTATTCGCCTATCAAGAACAGAGACAAACAGGCTGCGGGCCCTTCATCTTGGGCTCACCTGCAGCTGCTTCTGGATTCACAATACTCAGTTTCTTTTTCTTTCTTTTTTTTCTTTTTTTTTGTCTCTGGGCCTTGATATGTGAGATGTGTATTGCTCCTGCATGCGAAATTGGATGCTAGAATCGCCGACAGACAAATGTTATATGTGTTTATGAAATGCGTGAAGCCTTTCCTAATGCATTTGAAGACTGATTTTATTTTTCGTTTGGATTTTGCAGATTACTCAGTCTGTCTACTCCAGGGAGTATATCCTTCATCCTTCATTCATCGTATTGTTACTTTTGTCGTTGTTTTACTGCACAAAGAGCAAACTAAATTATCGTGTTCAGACTTAATGGTTATGTGATTGATTTATGTAAATATTAGCATATTCATTTATGTCAAGGTACGTATTCCACTATATACACTGCAGATAAAGTCAACTAACTACACGTATCGTGTTGAGCATATATCAGACCTTACTTAGCTCTTACGTGATAGAGTAATAAATATTTTTCCCGTAACTCACCACCACTTGGCTTGCCTGTACTGTAAAATAATGAATATGATTTCCAGTTCATTTTGTCACACAAAAAAAAAAAAAAAAAAAAAAAAATGAATAGATATATAAATAAAAATAAATAAAAGAAAAAAAAAAAAAAAAAGACGCGTCAACCGTTGTTGCTGGCACTTTGTTGCTGGCCCTCCAACAGTGATCTGCTTAACAAAAACTGACGCGAGCCTTTGTTTGGCATTCTGGACCTGATCAGAATTCCAAGGGGGATTTAGCCCGGGGTTTGTTTGCAGTATTTCTGTAAAAGTCAAAATGTCAGCGCCTAATCAAGAATTCATTTGGTATTTCCATTTTTCAGCGCGGTGTACGTGCTCTCGACAGCAGCACCAGTACATCTAGTTCCCCGGGTAAATAACTTAATTCCTTCATCTCCATTTGAAGCATTGCTTTATAAAACATCTATTTAAAACTGCGAGTGGAATTGATTTTTGTCTTCATATGTATACATATATATATACATATATATTATATATATATTATATATATATTATATATATATATTATATATATATATATATATATATATATATATATATATATATATATATATATCAGTCCATCAGTTCGTTTGTTTGATTTCCCTTTCGTTGTCTGCAATTTCTCTTCGTTGGTAATCCCGTCACTCATTGCTATGCCCTTGCTTTAAACTAACCTTGTAAACAGTCTCTTAAAACACAAAGGAAACAACATATAGTCTCTTTAACAATATTGTCGTAAGTCATAATTCATTGTTTTGAGGATGAATGCCAAATGAAAAGGTACAACATAAGAGTTTCCTCTGAAGGAGACTGGGAATAAGTTTATTATATTTTTAAATTATTTCTATTGCTTTTATTTCATTAGATTAAATTTTAGTTATTTTTATTTTTTATTATTTTACAAATCTATTTTTAATTTATTTTTACTATTTTCAGTTTATTAATTTATTTTATTGCTTACTTTATAATTATAAGATTATATTTATTTTTCTCTCTTGTTTCAAAGCATATTTTTTCTCGTATAACATGCTTTACTACGATCCGTTTTCCCGGTTCAGAATGTACATTAGATGATTAATAAGGTTTATGAATTAAATTAGTTTCATAACTATGCCTCTGAATATCTTAAATTAGTGGAATTCATAATTTACGCTCACTGAAATTCATATCCGTTTTACACGGGAATAACCTGAATTATTAGTGATAGAATGTGAACTTAGAAAGCAATGAAGCATTCTGAATTCAACACCGAAGTTATTCATTTTAGAAAACGTTCGTTGTTTCTGTCATTATTGATAAAACTGCGCATTCAAAAGTATGGGTCATTTATGCATAACTTTTTCCACGCATATTTTACGCCTACTTATTATAACATATCAACTTAAGGTCAAATTAGTAAGCCTTGTTTTAATGGAGTCATATGCTAAGGTAATGACCGCCAATTAGTTTATGTAAATGAAGTCGTTTAACATGAAAACTTGTGTGTAATTCCCTGATAAGTAGATCGGAGTCCTCGCAGTACTTTCCGGCGAGCATTAGCATGTTAATCCTCTCGACGAGAAGATGAAGCGGCGGAACTTGGGTCGTTAAGGAAACTTCTTCTGGCCGGGATCAAGGAGGGTCCTTCGATGCCGCCTTTCTCGCACCTTTCGTGTAGATGTGGCTTTTTTGTACCTTGAATGTAAATATACTTTGTATACACTCACACAAATCTCTCTCTCTCTTTATATATATATATATATATATATATATATATATATATATATATTGTGTGTGTGTGTGGTTGTGTGTGTGTGTGTGTGTGTGTGTGTGTGTGTGTGTGTGTGTGTGTGTGTGTGTGTGTGTGTGTGTGTGTGTGTGTGTGTGTGTGTGTGTGTGTGTGTGTGTGTGTGTGTGTGTGTGTGTGTGTGTGTGTGTTTATAGGTTATAGATATACACGCTATATCTATATATATACATATATATGTATATATATAACGAGAGAGAGAAATAGGCAGATAGAGAGACTGATAAACAAATATATTTACACATATCTTTACACACACACATATATACATATAAACGTATAAGCACATAAACATATATACATATATACTGTATTCTGAATATATTAATCATATTTTCTTTTCACATTTTTTATATTTTATTGATTATATCCATTTCATTATCTAATTTCGCCTTTTCCCTTTTCCCTTACTTACGATAAGTTTTTTTTCCTGTAGCAAATAGTGTTTTATTTTAATTACTACATTTTCTCTTCTTCCTAGAGAAGGAGCACTCCATATCCTTTATATCGCCTTTATGTTTTGTGCTCAAATTTGCTATTGAAATCTCGTTACACGAATGTCGTGGTTATGCAAGTAAAGTAAAAATATTTACATACTCAAGTGCTGGTCATTAAGGCTTAGATGACCTTACTGCGTGGTCCTGAGACAATATAGCCTTGTAAAAATCTGTCTCTATATCCATTTCGGTTAATTATGCGTCTGATGAGGAACTCACGAAGAGTTCGAAACGGTACAATTTAATTACTTATTGTGGCTGTGTTCCTTTTTATCTTTGTGAATATGTTACTATTCTGGTGTTCATTTGTGTATATATCTATGTGTGTATGTATGTATGCACATACACACACACACACACACACACACACAGATACAATATATATACATATTATTATATAAGTATTTATATGTATATGTATGTATATACACATGCATATATATATACATACATATATATATATATATATATATATATATATATATATATATATATATATATGTGTGTGTGTGTGTGTGTGTGTGTGTGTGTGTATACATACATATATGTATAAATAAGATAGATATATACATATACATAAAAAAAAAATAGGTAAATATATATAGAGAGCTAGAAAGATAAATAGATATATAGATATATACATAGATAGATACATTAAAACATACATAAATACACACATATTTATATGCATATTATACATAAGCAACACATATACATAAGCATATATATAGCGGCAGTAAGCCGGGTCCCAGTCGCTCGGTCCACAATTTGGCGAAACAAAATCAATCGAAATGGGGTATGATACTTTTGGGACAAGCTAGTTGGCCGGTGGCGCCAGCACTTAGTGGCGGATCTTCCTGCTCCCGCCACAAAAAATATCTCGTAGCCCTCAGGTTGTCTGTGTGTGAGGTTCTCTACCGCGTGTCATCCCCGAAGCGCCCCTGGATTCTTTCCACCGCATAGTGTTTTGAGTGGCCCTGTGTTGTTGATATGGAAAATAACACACATTTAGAGCAGAGGATTGCTCAGATCATGCTTCCAAAGAATCCGACCTACAAACGAAAGATGTCGTGTGAATGATTATAATAATAATAATAATAATAATAATAATAATAATAATAATAATAGTAATGATAATAATGATAATAATAATAATAATGATAATAATAATAATGATAATAACAATAATAATAATGATAATAATAATAATAAAAGTAATAATAATAATTATTATTATTATTATCATTATTAATAACAATAATCATAATAATAATAATAACAGTAATAATAATAATAATAATAACAACGATAATGATAACAGCAACAATGATAATGATAATTATAATGATAATAATAACGATAATAATGACAATGATAATGATCATAATAATGATAATTATAATAATTGTAATAATAACAATTATTATCACTAATGTCTTTATTATAATTACCATTACTATTGTTATTATTACTATCATCATTATTACCGTTACTATTATTATTAGTAGCAGTAGTAGTACATTATCATTACTATTATTACAACTTTCATAATAATGATCAAAACAATAATAGTAACAAAAACATTTACAGCCCCTATCGCCTGGTGTTGCAATAATCCTCTCCATCTTGCACATTTCAATTTCCTTCAATTGCTGGGGACACATCCTTTGGCATCTTTGGTGCCTTTGGAGAGTGCTTGAAGGGTG
>NC_061848.1:15559998-15562498 GCF_019202785.1 Penaeus chinensis
GAGAGAGAGAGAGAGAGAGAGAGAGAGAGAGGGAGAGAGAGAGAGAGAGAGAGAGAGAGAGAGAGAGAGAGAGAGAGATACAAACAGGCAGAGAGAGAAAGAGAGGAGAGAGAGAGAGAGAGAGAGAGAGAGAGAGAGAGAGAGAGAGAGAGAGAGAGAGAGAGAGAGAGAGAGAGAGAGAGAGAGCAAACAAACAAACTGATCCAGAGGAAAGCCCTTTGGGTGACTGAATAATCATTCTCCATCCTCAGTCAAGTACGGATATTAATATCTTTCTTAACATGTTCTCTGGAAGTGTGGGCGCCTGAATCCTGTGAAGTGTTGAGACTCCTATAAATCAACGAACATTCAGCTGGTAACTTACTTTCTATAGAAGGTTTTGAGGAGACTGTCTTTATAATAATATTTCTTACTCTCGTTCTGTGTGGATGATTGTTAATACATTTACTTGACATTTCATTGATACCGTTTGGTGCTGAGTCTCTTCTTTTGAACTTTTAATAAGGTACATATCACGTGTTTATTCATCATTTTTATGACAGTGGATAGTCTTGGCAACTGATGCTTGTTGCTTTATAATTTACAAATAGCTGGCAGTGTAATAATGAATCTGTTCTGGAAAACACGATCTCTTATACTATATCAAGAAATAAAGAGATGTTCTCGTAATATCTATATGGATGGAATAAAAGGGAGAAACAATCAGTGAGTGAGGAATGCAGGCATGTGTATGTAAAATGAGTTAGTTAATGCGAGGTGAGGCAGTGACTGAGTGTGTGAATCAGTAGGTATATGAAAGAGTGAAAAGAAACTAAGCGAAAAGTTATGAATCCGAGAACCAGTCATAATAATCAACCTTGGGACTGTACAGGACAAGAGACTATGCTTTAATCAGTTGACGTTGACACTATCTTATCTTAATCTTTATTTGATACTCGTTCTGCTTAAACAGTATCTATTTTTTTCCCCTAGGCCCTCTTAAACTCTGATTATGTTTGTACTTATTCGCTAAGAACGTGTCTATTATAATGATACGTCGGTCCGCAGATTTATATCCGTGTGTTTATTTGTGAAGACGTCTTTAGCATGACCTGACGTGCATTTTCCTTTTATCATAGAGTTCCTCTTGCAGCAGCACGCACCATGTTGCATGTGCATGTACATTTATTCTCACTTTTATCATGCGCAAAGACAGGCCACGCGAGGGTGATTACGTTCCTGAGAGAATAAAATCAAAAGACGATTAACATCAGGCTCCTCGGGCAAACTGCTCCCTTGCACGTGCGACTCCTTTGGTGGGGAGGAAGAAGGGTTCCTTTGTGAGGCAGATGCACTGGTCATTTAGTAATGAAGTATGACTATATGTTGCTGGGCGTATTGCGCTAAATCCCCTTGCTCTAATTTATTGTTCATACCCGTGGGATCATAATAATCTCTATCATGCATATATAATAATGATTTAAGGATAGGGAATAAGTATACGTTGTAGCTTCAACTATTATCAGCAGCAGTCACAATTACAGAAAAAAATGTAATCAAAACATACATTAATAGTAATAATGGTATTGATAGCTATAAAATGTTATATAACAAAATAACGTGCTTATTAATGATATACAACAGGCATAATATATTTGTTTAGAGAGAATTTCAAAACTGTCTCCCTATGAGAAATATAATACATATTTGGCTCTGTATTATTGCCATCGCCATCATCATTGATATTGCCATTATTATTATTATTATTATTATTATTATTATTATTATTATTATTATTATTATTATCATTACTATGTTTATTATTCTTTTATTATTACTATTGTTATTATCATTATTATTATTATTATCATTAATATTATTATTATTATTATTATCCTTATCATTGTTGTTGTTGTATTAGCATAGTTATCATTATCATCATTATCATTATTAATATTATTATTATTGAAAATAGTAGAATAAATAGTATTAGTATTAGTATCACCATTCTTATCATCATCATTGTCTTCGTCATCGACATCATCATCATTATCATCAGTCATTAACAGTCATCATTATTGTTATGGTTACTACCAGTAGTAAAACACACACACACACACACACACACACACACACACACACACACACACACACACACACACACACACACACACACACACACACACACACACACTCACACACACACACACATGTATGAACTCTTCTTATCCTGAGCCCGTATCGCTCTACTGCAGGCCGTTTCTCCCAAACTGTCCCACCCATTCCGGCCCTGCGACACTGCCCCCAGCCCGGCCCCCGGCGTTGTTTCATCGCGCCATGCTGCTGGACTGGGCTTTGGTCTCCTTGCGTCCGTTGCTCCTTAAGGTGTTGCCCTTTTGGCCCGCGTGTCGTGGAGACGCCCACCCGCCCACTGCCATTCCTTCCTTTGGCTGCTCGTAAGTTGTCTTCCCTCATCTATATTGCCCTCAAACTTTCCCTTGGGCTAATTACACACACACAT
>NC_061848.1:15567498-15577498 GCF_019202785.1 Penaeus chinensis
AAGTATTTCGATTCGCGAAATGAGCAAAACTACCCAAATAATACTTTCGTATCCCAAATGGCAACACTGCGACATGCACATGCAGGAACGAAGCACAACACGGTCAAAAAGGTTAAGGCTGTTTCATTTATCTCTTTATATTTCATTTGCAATCTGCATGCATACGAGGCATCTCTTGTCTGTGGAATGCCCCCCCCCCCCCCCCCCCCAATTGACGCACCTGATGAGAGCCATCTGTTGAGAGAATTGATCATTTTCACATATCATTCTTGGTTCACTTGCTCTGTTTCTTCTGGATGGAATGCGATTGTAAGTACAGTTTAAAAATATGATTTCTGGCAAAGATATATTTATGTAGGATGAGTTATTGTCTTCCTCTCCCACACAAAATCAGCAGTTTAACTAATGGTAACAACAAAATAATTAACTACTCGTGGAGGCGACAAAGTATATGGATTTGTTTATTCTTATTATGTTACAAAATAGTGAGTAAAGTATGGTTTCTTTTCATTCTGCATTATTTTAACGCCATTTCCCTCTCTTTCTTCTGCATATTTCATTTCTTTATTACCCTCATTCATCGCATCTCCCTCTTCCCTATATCGCCTTCCCCATCCCAACACCTTCCTCTTTCTCTTGATATTGCACTATGGCGGCGGCTTTCGTGGAAGTATCTTAGGCAAGAAAGCGAAATGATCGCCTGCATTCCTCCGGCCTGGAATCAGCTGACAAAGGCTGATGGACGTTCGCCGCGCCGCTAAAAGGCAGCGCCTATTAGTCCTGCCGGCCCCACCTGCGGTGTTTTTCACGCACGATTACGGCTTTTTGACCGTAGCTAGTCATGTAATACACACACGCACACACACACACGTGTGTGTGTGTATGTACATCCATACATGTGTGTATATATATATACACACAAAATCTCAATACTGAAGTTACAGTTTGGTACAGTATTTTGGTTTAAAATATCACCAATAAGGATCAGTTTTTGCTTTTCCTGTGGTCAGAAAATCAGTTCCCTACGGTCACAGGGCTGAATGCATAAACTAACACACAGACTTTCAGCGAACTATCTATCTACTAGTTTGTGTATATATATATATATATATATATATATATATATATATATATAAATACCCCAGACACACACACGCACACGCACACACACACACACACACGCACACACACACACACACACACACACACACACACACACACACACACACACATACACACACACCAAAGGTGCAACATCTTTCATAGGCCTTGGCGTACCATTACATCCCGTCCATTAACGGCAACCCCCTCACATTGGATAACACTCTGTCATGCTTATCAGGCCATTGTGCCCTCAAACCCCCGGACCTCTTCACAACTTCCTGGTTTCCGATTTCGTGAACTATGTCGAGAGGAAAGGCGACCTCTACCAATGGATGGCAGCAGTCCTGGGGGTGGAGCGATGTATACAGCCTGTTGACAATACAACCCCTGGGTTATGCCCTAAGACACCACTGCATATATCACGAAAGAATTAGAAAAATATCGTGCATACCCTTAAAACAAACTTTCATTTCGAACCCACACTGATTACTTCCGTGGCATATTCATGGGTACTTTCTGAATGACCAACCTCGATGCATTATCCATTCTTCCCTCGGCATTCTGAAGTTTGGTCGTCTGCAATCATTTTCTTCTTTTTCTTTCTTTCTGGAGGGCTTAATACTCTAAGCGGTGAAATCCCAGGTTTCAGCCGGTCTTATCTTCGAGTTAGGATAAGTTTTAAGAATCAGATCCTAATCCTAAGAATGTATGAGAAGCATTATTGGATTTTGACCTGAGTGGACTAATCCTTTGAAAAGGAGTTTGATATTCGAAAATGTTTGGGACAACGATGATATATCACGAATAAACTGACATACTGATATATAAATATATATATATATATGTGTGTGTGTGTGTGTGTGTGTGTGTGTGTGTGTGTGTGTGTGTGTGTGTGTGTGTGTGTGTGTGTGTGTGTGTGTGTGTGTGTGTGCATACACACATATATATATATATATATATATATAGACATACTTATATATGTCCATATATATATACATATATATGTATATATATATATATCCATATATACATATATTTACACATATATATGTATATATATATCATATATATACATATATATGTATATATATGTCCATCTCTCTCTAAGTGCCGTGCCCAGCGAGGACGTAGGCGATCATGGTTCTCCACAGCTTCCGGTCTCTTGTTGTTCTCAATAACTCTTGCTCTGACACCTTAACTTTATCCCGGTCTGGTAGTTGAGCTGCCATCCATTTACTTAGACTGCCCAGATAGGTCAGTCTCTGTCTGCCTCTGCTCCTTTTTCCTTCGATTCTTCCTGTTAATGTCAAGTTTTCTAGTCCTTCCTTTCTCATTATATGTCCAAAAAAACTCTAGCTGTCTCTTCCTGATTGTTTTCATTAGGCTTCTTCCTCTTCCTGCTCTTCTTAACACCTCGTCATTTGTAATGCGATCTGTCCAAGATATTCTAAACATTCGCCTAAGAAACCACATTACAACTGCTTCCAGTCTTCCTTCCATTTCCGTTGAAATTGTCCAACACTCACTTGCATATGTAAGAATAAAGTTTACATAGCATTTAAGCACTCTCAACTTGGTGTCCATAGACATCTTTCTATCTTTGAGTATCTTCCCCAGTTTCTGAAATGCATCTTTCGCCATGCCTCTTCTTCTTTTAATTTCCGAGTCAAATTTTCCATCACAAGTTATAACACTTCCTAGGTATTTAAACTTTCCAACCTGCTGGATCTTGTTTTCTCCAATCCACAATGTAAATTGCGGCTTTACTACCTTTTTGCTCACCACCATGCACTCAGTCTTCTTGCAGTTTATTGTCAGCCCTTTCCATATATATATATACATATATATATATATATATATGTATATATATCTATATAAATACACGTTAGTATCTCCGTGATTATCTGTCGGCATTATCGAAGTAACCCATTCTATGTAACAAAGGGACTGCAATGATATAAGTGAATGGGAAATGGGTTTTAAAGAACCATAGTTTGCACACAAGACATATTCTGCGTCCGGAATTTCAGAAGCAGTACTAGCACAGCGGCACCCGACTCACAAAGCAGAATCGTGGTATTCTTCTTCTTCCGTCTCTTCCGCAAACGCTTGTACCAACGGTACTTAGCCGTAAGGACCTTCAAATGCTGATTGTTTCCTTCAACACGGTTCCTCAGGGAAACTATGGGAAGAAGGCCGTAGACCCTAGTACCTCATCTTCTATTTAAACTTCTGCACAAGTAAGTTCTTGCTCCACCTGATGGACTTACTCGTGAAAGTGGCGGGCAAAGGGTCTAATTGCTTCCTGCACTGCATTTTATGTCTACAAGAGTTAATCGCTATGGAAAGCCATCTGATTTCCCTTTGATGACAGATCTCATGGAGAGGTAGTACTGATGGTATGTCAAGATCTACTTTTTCCTACCCATTCCCTTCAGACATCACTGCCGATGGGGACCAGCACTGATAGACTTGACTATAGTATACTGCAGCACTGGTCTACCTGCCCCTTGGTGATCTTAACGTAAATGATTTTGAAGATTTGTCTGGCTAGTATCAGCATTTCTACTCTTAGAAAAAGTAAGTGGTCGGCTTAATACACTGCAGCTTTCCTTGAAGCGCGTTTGTTCTCGAGTTAAATGATTGCATGATGCATTTACTTCTAAGGTCGGCATATCCCTTTATAATTAGTGTTCTGAAATGCATAAGAGCGAAAATCTTTCTACATTGAAATTCTAGGGTTAGGCAAGTGCCAGATCTAGAGCCGGATTCAATGTATCCAAAGTGAATTTGTGAATTTTGTTGCAGACAGAAGAATCCACAAGTGTTTAGCTACCAATTAATCAATTTGTAGGTCTTCCGTAGCCTCACTTGATTTCCCAGTTCCTTGTTTTTTTTGGGAGAAACATTTATTTTCTGATTTTTAAAATATGTTCACAGTTGTTATTAATGACATTATGATCTCTATGATGTCATTAAAATAATAATAACAATAACATATGAAAAATAATCTTTCCGAAAATCAAACAAAAGGGCAAAAAGGTAAGATAGGTTGCAGTAGTAATAGACTAAATTATAAGTAATTATTTATAAAGCCTTTTATATGTAAACACAATAAACTAAAATCATAGGCCTGTTAGGCATGTAATACTATATTAGCACAATCGATTGATGGCATTAAGTATAATCCGTTCCACAAGCTTATGAAATAGGGAAGTAAAGGTTTTACTGGTTAATTGGCTTACCGAGGCCTAGACGTGAGCGTGATGACATCATATTCACAGAACAGACAATTTTTTTGCTGTCTGTCCGACTGACCTGATAACTTTTTATACATGTCTATTAAATAATTCCATACTTTTAGTAATTACGTCCATTCCTAAGTGATCCGTAATATATATATGTATATATATATATATATATATATATATATATGTGTGTGTATGTATATATATATATTTTTTAATCGAGGCAGAGGATTCTTGGAAGAATAATTAATAATGATTATTGCGCTTTTGTCATTTCTTGTGTATGAAATTTATTTCTAAGTATATCTATTATCACCACTTTATTTCCAAAGTAAATCCACAGTTGGTTCCAGCTGGAGTGATCGCGTTCCACCAAATTACCTCGAGTATGACCTACAAGCACTAACTGGGGCCCTGCAAATGTCGCCCCGGCCATGAAAGGCAGACGGGTTATTGCGTTTACGTGTCCTTGGGATTCTAGTTCTACAAACACTCGAAGGTTCTGGAATGCAAGTCTTACTCTTAATTTGGATTAGGTATTTTGGTAAATTAAAACTACAATAGATATGCTTAAAATACTTTCTCTCTCTCTCTCTCTCTCTCTCTCTCTCTCTCTCTCTCTCTCTCTCTCTCTCTCTCTCTCTCTCTCTTTCTCTCTCTCTCTATCTATCTCTCTATCTCTCTATCTTCCTCTCCTTCTCTCTCTCTCTCTCTCTCTCTCTCTCTCTCTCTCTCTCTCTCTCTCTCTCTCTCTCTCTCTCTCTCTCTCTCTCTCTCTCTTTCTCTCTCTCTCTATCTATCTCTCTATCTCTCTGTCTTCCTCTCCTTCTCTCTCTCTCTCTCTCTCTCTCTCTCTCTCTCTCTCTCTCTCTCTCTCTCTCTCTCTCTCTCTCTATCTATCTATCTTCTCCTCCCCCCCCCCTCTCTCTCTCTCTCTCTCTCTCTCTCTCTCTCTCTCTCTCTCTCTCTCTCTCTCTCTCTCTCTCTCTCTCGTCCTTTCCTCCCTCCCTCCCTCCTTCCCTTATCCTCCCCACTCTCTCTCTATATGTGTGTGTGTGTATGGTTCCTAAGCGAAACAAGGTTTGAAATGTATAATCCTTTTCGATATTAAATTCTGTAATGCTAAACTTTTTTTTTTCTTTTACATCAACGATAGAAACACCAAAAGTAAACAAAATCAACGATGGCCTAAGTCTTAAAGATTCAAGTCAATCAGTTTTCAGAATACCTTGAAAATTCTTCCAAAAGGTGAAAATTAACAATATCAAGAAGTAACAAACACAACGCAAGTAAATATGCTCTTTTCCGCCTGACATTTAAAGCGCCAGCACCCCATGTATTAAATGTATTACCGCAATTTGCCCGCACCATTGCAGTAAAGTAGTACGAAAATTTCTCAAAGTCGCTGAAATATTTGCCACGCTCCCCAGTTGCCTAAAGGTTAACGTTGGTCTTACGAGAGCATGTGGGAAGTTCAAGTTTGTTATTAGTGTATAAGAAAGACCAAAACTGATGTTAAAATAAATATAAGATTCGTCAACAATAGTGTATTGCAACACACTGTATCAACACACACACACACACACACACACACACACACACACACACACACACACACACAATTATACATATATCAAGGACTACAGTAGGCTACTTCCAATGGAATTTGATTACAAAGGAACAGACCATATAACATTTTTCATCATAAAATTCAGGCACAAACAAAATGTATAGGCTTGAGTAATAGTCTCTAATCACAAGCTCGGGAGCAGCGCCAGAGCAGAAAACCTAAGACTCCCGAAGTAAAAGTGCAGAGGTTAGGAAGGAATAAGCCTTTTCCGGCCCATTTACTCTCTTATATAAAAGCCACTGGCAACACAACGCTTAACAATAAGCTTGTCATTCCCGGCTTTCATTTTAACACAAATAATGGTACTAGTACTTTACATTTAGCATGAGCTATAGTCATATAGGTATATATTTATTATAATCATTTTTCCTTTTATTATTATCAATGTTTAAGAGGGAATGTGAAAGTTAACTTATTTAAACATAACAGAAGTACGTAGACCGTTCACCCAACCTAGTTTTAAAGATAAGAGATGTTAAGAAAAAAAACCTTACCAGTTACAACATATACTGTACTAATATGCAAAATCAAAGGAAAGAACAAATATAATAAAAATTAGATCTTAAAAGTTAATAACTTTTGTAAATTATTTGCACACACACACACACATATATATATATATATATATATATATATATATATATATATATATATATATATATTTTAATACTGAACTGATAGCAGCATTAATGGAAAGCAAGAAACAAATAAATCGGCTCATCAAGAGTTCGTTAAAATCCATTTACTTACCTTAATTCGTGTTAACTAGTATATTATTTAGCGAAACTGAATTATATTAGCAGCTCAAAAATAAGTAAAGTTTGACAATTTTTTTGAAAGACATGATTTTCTTCGTAGAAAAAGATTGCAAACATAACAGAAACCAACAGGAAAACACTATGACATACACTGATATGATTAATCCCAGGGTAAGACAGTTAGAAAAAAAAAACAAGTGCAAAATGATGTTTTAATCACAAACAGGAGGTATGGAAAGTAAGTTACATGAACCGAGGAAATCATAAAACGTCTAATTTACAGACTGTGATTGAAATCCCTCTGATATCTACACTTCGTTTTCTTTCCGAGAACGCTGGCCACGAAAATAAAGAACGAGAGACATTAATGATAATTTTCTGTAAAGCCGTTTATCATAGTACTGAGGCCATTCCCTAGCACGTAATGGTAGGTTGGGTAAATATATGGTCAATACTTACATGGCGCAGTTACCCATCACACAAGTACGGGACAGAATGTAATAGCTATCCGCAGTCTGGTCGTATGTGTGTGTGTGTGTGTGTGTGTGTGTGTGTGTGTGTGTGTGTGTGTGTGTGTGTGTGTGTGTGTGTGTGTGTGTGTGTGTTTATAAGATATAGAGTATTTGTGCGCTGACAGCGATTTTTTCTCTTTCCAACAGACAGATTGATATAGATGTTTATGCAAGTGATTTACATGTACTGGAAACAAAAGAAGAACGGTATCTCTCGCGTACAAACAGACAAATAAATAATCCCATAATCACGAAGGCGAAAATACAGAACTAAATGTATTTCGTTTCCTCATTCTAGGAAATACTATCTATGTCTTGTCTTTATCGGCGCAAAGTCCACGGCGTGCAACATTAGGTTACGTCTTGGTTCCAGTTTTATGACCACGAAAAGAAAGATGAAGTGTATATCGTATTATTTCTTGGAAGACATTGAAGGTGTCGTGGATATGAGTACTAATTTTTAAAATGAGTTCGGTAATGTGCTAGCGCACGCACGCACGCACGCACGCACACACACACACACACACACACACACACACACACACACACACACACACACACACACACACTCTCTCTCTCTCTCTCTCTCTCTCTCTCACTCACAAATTCATGAATACGCAGGAAGTTACTTCACCTTACATATTATTGGCATGCAATATCCATCTTACGTAGAAACACCTAATATTGTGAAGTATCCGTCTAACGTCTCGTGGCAACATACGTTCATTAGTTCATGCTGCTAGCGGGTAATTGGATGTGCGTTAGTCTTGAAATGTGTCTAATTACAGTTTATTACTTAATGGATGGTTGGGCATCCTGGTGAAACTAAGCTAGATTAACTGCTGGCTAATTCCGACTTGCGCTCAATAAGTCTTGTTTATCTATTTCGCGTCTGTGTCTCTCTAAAATATATTACATGTCTATACCGTATTCATAACAATGCCTCAATTTTCTTTTCCATAATAGATGTGTCTTCCTATTGCGTGTACATTTCCTCACTTACCGCGTTTGATAGTTCTTTCGAATTATGTAAAGTCTCGAACAATATTCGAAGAAAAAAATAGACCTTTATAGCTATAGATCGTTATTGTATTCAGAGCCTAATGGATTTCCTTTTTATTTACTTATTTCTACTCTTAAATTCATTTTCTCACCAAACTAGGAACAAGGTTTGGTGAGAATATATCCACTTTAAAGGGGGATCTTGTTTAACTAAAACTTTCATGCAGTATATTTATATCAATCTATTTATTTATAGATTTATATCTAGATATCTATATATAGATATATATAGATCTATATCTATCCGTCTACTTATCTAATATATATATACATATATATATATACATATATACAAATATAGACATACGCACAAAATCATGCACACACACACACACACAGATATACATATATAGATATATGTATCTGATATTAATATTTATACATATGTTTATATATTGATATATAAATGTGTGTGTGTGTGTGTGTAATATGCATTTGCATATACATACTAGATATAGATACATATATTGTTACGGAGTCATCATCTTTATCATTACTAGTATAAGTTTGTATATAAATTAGAAATTTCCTTGCTTTTGTTGCATTCGCGTGACTAAATTATCTACTTGTCATTTCAATGTAAATATGATAATACTCAGAAAAATAACTCGAGCAAAAACGTAAAATAAAACAAATACGATCGAATAAAAACAAAACTGTATTTTCAACAAATGTTTCCCTCTTGTTTCCTGCACTGTCATTACCTTCTCATTCCCTATGCAAAGCGTTTCGCCGCACTTCCATCGAACTCAACGACATCTTCGGAACTTTCTTGCCGTACCTTCTCTCTCCTTAAGGTCGTCCAGCCGCCGTGTGCTCCGGAAAAGGTTCTGCTAATTGCTGTTGTTTGTACCGAGCGAACTGTCTGGCTCGCTCTCTGGTTCGACGGCGCATCTCTGCCTCTGCACCTCATTTGCTTTCGCCTCTCTCTCTCTCTCTCTCTCTCTCTCTCTCTCTCTCTCTCTCTCTCTCTCTCTCTCTCTCTCTCTCTCTTTATCTGTCTACCCCCCTCTCTCTGATTGTTTGTTTTATTATAATTGTAAAATATCTAGTTCTCTCTCTCTCTCTCTCTCTCTCTCTCTCTCTCTCTCTCTCTCTCTCTCTCTCTCTATCTATCTATCTATCTATCTATCTATTTATCATCTATCTATCTTTCTCTCTTTCTCTCTCTCTCTCTCTCTCTCTCTCTCTCTCTCTCTCTCTCTCTCTCTCTCTCTCTCTCTCTCTCTCTCTCTCTCTCTCTCTCTCTCTCTCTCTCTCTCTCTCTATCTCTCTCTCTCTCCCTCTATCTATCTATCTATCTACTATCTAACTTTCTATTTTTCTGTCTATCCCCCTCTCCCTTCTCTCTCTGATTGTTTGTTTTATTATAATTGTAAAATATCTTACTCATACACAAAACTTGAATGTTTCATAGATTAGCCAGTATGATAATATCTGAAATTCGGTCAATAAGTAAAGTTCCACCATTGTGAAGGTACTAGAGTCTATTCATCTGCAAATGGAAGGTAATCTGACACGCACTGGTTTAATGCTGCCTGGTCCTCTTCTCATCGTTATTTACAATCCCCAGTATATACCATTTTCCCTTTAAGTGTCCACCATTACTTTAAACCGATAAACCAGATATCACCAAGCAGCGTAGATGACAAAGACTGAGTGAGAAGACTCTCTGGGAGGTTTCTG
>NC_061848.1:15597498-15602498 GCF_019202785.1 Penaeus chinensis
TCATACCGATTCACGATGCACCGAGTCAAACACCTTCTTGAGATCGATGTAGGCTGCAAGCAACACACAAACGAACTCAGGACGGCGTTCCACAATTACTCGAATTGCTAGGATACGGTCTATTATCGACTTGCTAGGAGTGAATCCGGATTGTTCCAGTCTCTGGTGCCATAGTAGGGGGTCATGGATGCGTTTCAGAAGAATGTTGGTGAAAATCTTGCCTGGTATACTGAGCAGTGTAGCGCCATGGTAGTTGCTACAGTTCCAACGATCCCCTTTCACCTTCCAGAGAGGGATGGCCATGCCCCTCAACAGGTCCGGGGGAATGGTACTAGACTGCAAGATGGCAGTCAAGATGGCATGCAAGCCCTGTGCCATAGGTTCACCCCCAGCCTTTAGCAGTTCAGCAGAGATATCACATATGCCTGTGGCTTTCCCACACTTCAACTTGGAAATCGCCATCCTAACCTCAGTTAAGGTAGGAGGTTCCTCGTTGATGGGTGGGCCTTGCACAGGTATTGTGATACCACTTGCATCCAAGCTAACTGATGAAGGGTCTACCTGGTACAGCTGCTCACAATACTTAGCCCAACGTTTATGAATCCCAAATTGGTTTGAGGCGATCTGGCCATCCACTGAGCAGACTGCAGTCATCTGCGAGTAGATCTCAGTTTTCTCACAGCTTTGTAGGCAGGGCGAAGGTCAATTACACATGAAATGTCCTTCAACCTCCTCAGCAAGATTCCTGATGAACTGTTCCTTGTCCCTTCTCAGCAGTGTCTGAGGCCATACACACCAAAGAGTCACGCACATCCTGATTGCCATATAGCCGAGCCATGCGACATGCTTCAGTGGCCTCCAGGGAGATGGAATACACCCTTGGGTGTATGCCAATGGACAATGCACTGCTTTGAGTGTTTTGTGCTTGAAGGACTCTCATAAAGCAACTGGGTCCGTCAGGTTTTGAGTTTTATGAATCGATCAGAGACTGCTGCAGCGAACCCACGGGCACATTCCTTCAGTCAGTCCAAATGAAACACCCTAGAGTGGTCACTAGAGGGACGAGGAGTTTTGAGGTGGACCTGTAAGGGTAGCCACTACCAGCCTCTGGTCAGTGCCACAGAACCTGGCCCTCCGGAAAACCCTGCAATTCAGGAGGATCCTCCATTGAATACTGACAAGAATGTGTTTGATCTCCTTGGCCACAGTACCCGTATCACTATGCCATGTCCAGCGACGCAGGTTGAAGCACTGACACCAAGAGGTAGAAATCCTTATTCTCTGGGATCTACCAAAGTCCCAGAGGGGGAGGCTGTTCTCACTGCTGGGATCAGCTCCTGAGCCATGAAGGCAGATAGACATCTTGTAGTCAGCTCGATCACAGCTGGACACTGCATTGAAGTCGCCCAGAACAATGCGAATGTCATGCTAGGGGCAGTTGTCTGCCACGAATGAGAGTTTGGCATAGAACGCCTCTTTCACATTGAGTTTGCAAACTTGGGTATGAGAGTACACAGCAATAAGAGACATGAAGTCAAAAGCATGCTTCAGTCTCAATGCCATAATACGCTCATTAACCGGTATTACTTCAACTACTGAGGGTAGGAGATGGCTATGGCTACTCCTTGGAGGTGGTGACCATCGCCGCGGCTCGAACAGTATTAGGTGTACCCACCCTTACTGATCGTGCCATTGCTGTGTCTTTTCACCTCCGAGAGGGCAGCTACCTCAACTCCCAACCGCTCCAATTCCCTCGATAGCAGAGGTAACTGCTCGTCCTTTCTGCAAGGACCAAATATTCCAAGTGCCTACCTGGATAGCTAGCCTGAGGGCAGTCGCTCCGGGAGGACGCCACCTCTGCCACCCCCGCCGACGCTGCCCCAAATAAAGGGGGTCGGCAGGCTGTAGGGCCAAACGTCCGCCTGTGGGGTTCCCTAGGGCTTTGCCCCACAGGCCTCATACTGGGTTGGCGCCTGCTGGGGCGCAGGCGGGACAAGTAACTTTCATTCCCATTATGCGCCCCAACATTTGCTCTCCCAATGGAACCCACAGCTCGCCTTACTTGCTGGGTGAGAGAGACCACATCCCTCCCCCCAACACATCCATTTAATTTTGCAACAGCCATTGAGTTATCTGGAGGAAAGAGGGCCGGCAAGGCCCACCTCCCCTAAGCCGCCCATTAACCCTAGGGTGGCTGAGGGACAGGAGTTGGTATGGAGCCAAGGCGTGTCCACACGCCGGTGGACCATGGCTCCGTATCTCTGGGGCCTCCTGCTGCTCCGAGATCCCAAATAGTTTATCCTGTGACCGCAAGATGACCAGTTTCCATGGGTGGCCACGAGTAGGCACAGCTGAAGTCTCGATGACGGAGAGGAGGCTTATGCATAGCTGCTCCCTTTTTCGCTCTAGGCTAGCCAGCGGTGACAGCTGCAAGCGAGAAGCTACCACACCATCGCTTCACATCAGCCTGAGCATGAAGCACCCACCTATATATATGTGTGTGTGTGTGTGTGTGCGTGTGCGTGTGCGTGTGCGTGTGCGTGTGCGTGTGCGCGCGTGTGTGTGAGTGTGTGTGTGAGTGAGAATGTTTGTTTGTTTGTTGTTTTGTTATTTTGTGTGTGTGTGTGCTTCGAAACTACCGCCTGCTTGCTGATCTTCAAGCTGCTCTCAGGCAATCTGAAAAGTTATCACTGTCGAAGTGCCACTTGAGATTTTTTCGTTTCTGAGCGTACCAGAAATAGTGACATAAAGCTGACAGTGCAAACACAGGGACACACACACACATATATATATTTATATATATACATATATATATATATATATTCATATATATATATATACATATATATATTCATATATATATATATATACATATATACATATATTTACATATATATGTATATATATGTATATATATATATATATATGCGCACACACACGCACGCACGTACGCACGCACACACACACACACACACACACACACACACACACACACACACACACACACACACGCGCGCGCAGGCACGCACGCACGC
The DNA here is from genome assembly GCF_019202785.1 of Penaeus chinensis. NCBI lineage: Eukaryota > Metazoa > Arthropoda > Malacostraca > Decapoda > Penaeidae > Penaeus > Penaeus chinensis. The sequence goes on from NC_061848.1 coordinate 15,600,534, forward strand.
ACGCACACACACACACACACACACACACACACACACACACACACACACACACACACACACACACACACACACGCACGCACGCACGCACGCACAGCACACACACACACACACACACGCAGGCACGCACGCACACACAAATTTGGCCAACAAAATGCGAGGAAGAAAAGCACAAAGACCCCGTCGGCCGAAGCGACGGAGAGGCTAAAGCCAGACTAACGAGACATTCGCTGCCCTCGTCAGGGACCCAAGGACGCGCTATCGAGTCCTTCGGCCGGACGCAAATGTGACTCCGGGCCTGAATGTATCTTCCCTCAGCATGCCTCCTCAAGAACATATTGGGAAAAGATGCTTCATGAATGCCAAGTAGTTCGGATCGGCATGTCTTCTGCGAAACAAAACGATGCCTTCGACGAGGCGCCCGCTCAGTTCCTTTACCTGCAGAGGCTCTCCGTATGTATGCCCGTGAGAATAATCGTTCAATCTTTTGCCTTTTCGCGTTATGATCGAGAACCAGGTCTTGATGACTAAATTCAATATCAGTAAGGTAGAGATCAAACAAAGCCGATATCAAAATATTAGTAAAATAACACGAGTTTTTGTATACGTCTATTTATGTACGTCTCACTTATGAAATCTGAAATGTATTTGTATACGAATCCCTAAAATTAACAGCGATGAATATCAGCTTCTAATATTTCCCAAAGCTGTCACTTGGGTGATTGATGGACAATCTATATGGAACCATAATGAAAAGAATTCTTTGTTCAAGTGATTATCTGTTAACTCCATATTAAGTCATATTTATTCCGCCATTCCAACAGTTTTAAACATATTCATAAATATATATTGATATATACACATATACCTTCGTGTGTTTGTGTGTGAATATTTTTTATGTATGTAGATAGATATATAGATAGACATAGATAGATATATGTATATATATATGTGCATATGTATAGGTAGATAGATGGGGGGGGGGGGGGGGGACTAAACAGAGAGGTAAAAGAAGAGACAAAAATAGCGAATTGTTCTCCGACCACATTAACCTTGACGTGTCCGTTCTCCATTCCGCATGAAGCAGTAGCACGCAACTTTCAGCTATTTTGGCTTTATTTTCAGCGACATTCATTGTGTACTATTCCTGCACACCTTCTCTCGCCCGGGAAACCTTCAGGCTCGTTACCCGCATGGCCAGCGTTGACGAGGGACTTCTGCATCATTTAAGGCTAATAAAAGACCGAGGACCCTCCCTCCATCAACAACAGTTTGCGGAAGAACGTTTCTAGTTGGATTTTTTGCAGGACCATCTAGCTCCGAGTTCAGCTAGATGGATCTATGACGAACAAATCTTTCACAGTTGTCAGTCACAAAGCGACTGATTAAAATGTAGAAGCTTTTGAGGGTAGGAACAGGCAGGTTCAGTGCATCGTAATTACTCCATTCTCATGTCGCTAATTCTATCTCATAGTTCATTTCTCATTCGATGGGTCGTCCCATCATAAACTTTGCTATAGCACTACCATAGACTATCCCGTTTACTAATCATCACATAGTTCTTCCGTATGTATGTATGTATATATATATACACTAATACCAACCATACCACACGCCCCACCTCAGTACATCTCACTTCGGTGTCGCATTTCTAAATCAATTTCCACCGAGTGCCCACAGAGAGTGTGTGTAAAACCTCACTATCATTACTCATGTGTGAGTAGACAGGTAATGTCTATGGAACTGGTTAGATCCTAGTTGCACACTCCTTTTAGTGGGCCGTGTGGTATGGTTGGTTTAGTACTGGCCTTCCGGTTTTCGAGGCCCAGTCTGGAGGGATTGTTATATATGTGTATACATATACATATACATATGTATATATGTGTACACACACGCACACGCACACGCACACGCACACGCACACACATACACATACACATACACACACGCGCGCGCGTGCTCGCGTAC
>NC_061848.1:15607498-15614998 GCF_019202785.1 Penaeus chinensis
ATTGATTAATATATGGTTCAACATAAGAACAGACCTTCGGAGTTGGTGATTTTATGTTAAGAAAAAATATATGAAACAAATAATAAAGATAATGATGATAATAATAAACATAATAATACATGTAATGATAATGATAATAATAATAATAATAATCATGATAATAATAATAATAATAATAATAATAATAATAATAATAATAATAATAATAACAATAACAATAATAATAATGATAATAACAATTATAACAATAACAATAATAATAATAACAATAATACAAAGAAGATGAAGAACAATCATAATAATAATAACATTAACAACAACAACAAATCTGCCAGTTCCCGCTAGCCTGTGCTAACTGGTTAACCTAATTTCCCTTGATCCCTTGATGAACTTAGTTGATTAAATATTTCAGTTTGTCATTTCTGCTCCGTCAGTATTTACATATTTTGTGTAACACATATACAGTCTTACCTGTACTTACTTTCAATCGACCTAAAATTGTCACAAGTACGACCTCTTGTCTTCCGCATATCAGATGATTTACGCAAGTAGTCTGCTCGTCTGACAGCTTTCCTCTCGACACGGCTTTGTTATTGTTATTATCATTATTTGAAGCTGAATTGTTCGTGCAGTATAACCCATTCATATTCCCGCGTGAAGTTGAGTATTTTATGTTTTTTTTTTTTTTTTCCCTTGCTGCTAAACTTTTTTTTCTGGTACTTGAATCTAACTAAAGTTTAGTAACGTTAAAGCAGGAGAGGCCACAGTAATTCTCTTTTGTTTGGTAACCCTTTAAAGTAATTATGTGTATTGTTTATTAATGTGAGAAGGAAAGGGCCTGTAATGTCCGTTTAAGAGTGTCAAATGTTGAGGGTCACTTCCGCAGGGATGACAAATGAGGCCATAACAGAGGTATCCTAACAGAATTTTAATAATACGACCGAAAACTAAAATTTTGACTTCCAAAGATCCTAGGCCAATCAGTTGTACGTTGCCGAGGTCTCCAGTACTCTACTGTCAAATGCTGCGCTCAGTGACTACTACCTCCTCTTCGTTCACTGTCTTGAAAGCTACAAGTTTACAGTCATACATTACAGTAAGTGGCATCCTCAAGTTATATATCCATCTGGATGGAAATCACACTTTTGTTCCACTAAGCTATACAGCTCACTTGAAGAGTTAAAGATAATGATGGACCATACAGTAAATTCGATTTAAGGGAAAAGTAGGAGGAGTCGTGATGACGTCATAAAAGCACTCCATCTCTATCGACGCGCCTCTTACTCCTCTCTTAAACAACCTTCTGTAGCATTCTCTTTCTCCATTCATCTATTCTACTTTTCGTTTCTTTTTTTCTCCCTCCCTTTATCCATTAATTCCCCCATTACTTATTTCTTCCGAGCCGTAAGCAACATAAGTTTCTCTATAACCACTTGCTTTGACATCTGGGTTTCGCTTTTGGTTCAGTGGCCAGGCGTATTTCAAGGGCGGTTTCTGCAAAACTACTTATTAGATTAAAAATATTGTTAAATGTTACTCAAGTCTAAGGATTTGGCAAAAATAAAGATGGGACAGGCTATCAGGAATTCCATTAGCCAAAGATAATATCTGTATGTGATTAAAAGACCTTTGAGAGAAATTTTCTTTTCTTACCATAGTTATAGGATGAGAAATAGCGTAAAAAATTGCATGAAAAAATATGAGTAATCCGTTCATCCAGTACGAGGGCGACGCCACCAAGATGTGCTTTGTGGCTCAGCGCTCAGAGGTGAACAGCGGGGCCAAACACACGGTAGACATCCGGTATTCGAGATCCTTTATTCTGAGGCTGGAGTGGTTACTTGGCCACACCTGGCTTTCCACTGGAGGCGAGTCTACGACCAAGGTAACCAGAGTTTATATTATATTAGGATCATGGTCCAGTATTTTGGGAGCTCAACTTATTGCTAAATCTATTGTTGGTTCAAATCACTAGCCAGTGTCCATAAAACTCTCACTTTATGCCAAGGTGAATTTACCACGGAGAAAAACAGCATCTGCAAATCCCCTGCTGTGATGTCATCAAGGTGTTCCAGAAAGAGGCATTGTGTATACACAGCTCACATGACCATACCACTGTGGAATCCTAAAGGTAAACAGGCAGATGAAAAGGGCAGGCCACTTTCCCCATGAATATTTGACACGTTTGACGCCTTTAAGAGATGCCGCTTTTGGCAGGGCGCTGCTTATGCCTTGCTTGCTGATTTAAGATTAAGCAGACTGGACAAAGAAGAAATATCTTATCACATCATTCTTACTATCATTATTTATATGAATCTGTGCTCACACGCGTGTGTTTGTGTGTGCGTGTTTGTTTGGGTCTGAGTGTGTGTGTGTGTGTGTGTGTGTGTGTGTGTGTGTGTGTGTGTGTGTGTGTGTGTGTGTGTGTGTGTGTGTGTGTGTGTGTGTGTGTGTCAAATGTTGAGGGTCATCGTTAAAATGATAATATTTGTAATATCGACAGACAAAATGGGGATAGTTATCAGTTATATTTCAGTCATGTGTGTGCGCTCGTGTGAGTGTACGTGTGTGCATGCGTGTGTGCCCGTGCTCGCACGCGTTGAATTAGAGCAGGTGAATGATAAGACTGATGATGCCCCTGCGTTGCTTACCACACCAGGAGTTCTGCCAGCGCCTCGGCCTCCGGCCTGGCCAGAGGGTGCTGGACGTCGGCTGCGGGTCAGGAGGGTCGCCCTTCTTCATGTCGCGGCTCTACGGGGTCCACGTGCACGGGGTCGACATATCCAGCAACATGATAGACCTTGCAGTGCAACGGCAGACTCACCTCCAACGCTCGCTGAGGAAGAGAGTAAGCTCAGTTTTTTTTAATTTTCTTTATTTCCCATATGTTCGAGATGTTTCTAAACCTGAACCCTTTTATGTGCTTGCTGATAAGGATTGCACAAGAATAAGTAAAACCCGTATACAATTTTCTGTGAGGAGGAAGAGGATATAGCAATTATCAAGATCTCGAAAGGAGTTGGACGAATCTAATCTAATCTAATATCCACGCAGGTGCACTTCGAACTGGGAGACATAATGGACGCTGACTATGGCGATTGCAGCTTTGACGTCATCTACAGTCGCAACTCCATCTTGCATGTCGCGAAAAAGGACAAATTATTCGCCAACCTCTTCGTGAGTTTTCAAAACGTTTGTTTGATTTATGATTGTTTTATCTGTATGTGCACACACACACACACACACACACACACACACACACACACACATGTCTGTGTGTGTGTGTGTGTGTGTGTGTGTGTGTGTGTGTGTGTGTGTGTGTGTGTGTGTGTGTGTGTGTGTGTGTGTGTGCCTTTATATATAAATGTGTGTGTGTGTTTGTGTACGTGTGCATCATAAGACTTCGTGTTTTTAACAGTACAAAAGATATTGAAGCCAGTCATGATCACCATCGTTAAAATGATAATATTTGTAATATCGACAGACAAAATGGGGATAGTTATCAGTTATATTTCAGTCCTCCTTTTACTCTTGATTCTCATCATCATCACTATCATCAGCAAGATTGCCACTACTATTGCTGTTAGTGTAATCGCTATTACCTTTACCCGCAAATTCATCGGCGTCGCCACCATTTCCATCCTTAGCTTCCTAACAATCACCATCTTATTGCAGCGTTCAACCACCCATTTCTGTCTCTGGAACCAGACGCAAGTTAGGGATTATGGTCCATTAACCATAACCATATCTTAGGAACTCGGCGAGTCATACTGTTTATGACACATTATTATTTACTTTAATATCATTGAACTGCCCTGAAGCTACTCTAGACGCACCTGACCCGCGGAAGTGTAAATATAATGTAACCAAAACGACGATTGGACGGCCGGCTGAGTCTGAATAGTGGAACCTGGGCTTGCGCGAGCACACTAATCGACGCCGCTCTCCCCGCAGCGGTGGCTGAAGCCTGGCGGAATCCTCTTCGTCACGGATTACTGTGCGAAATCCACACCGCCCTCGGAGTCATGTGCCTGCATTCGCCACCAAGGCATGTAAGTCTGAGCGGGAGCAGGAGCAGGGCGACAGTGATGAAGAGGAAGAAGGGAGGGGAATATTCACATTAATGTCACATTAACATTACTGCACCAATAGTACCAAAATTTCAATTTCGTATAGTTATTCTCTTGTTTTACCTAAAAAAAAATGTAACATAAAGGACTTTGAAAAGGTCCACGTCCACTCGCTACATATTCCTCCTCACCCAAGGTGCGACTTTGGTGACGATCAACGCCTACGAGCGAGATCTCAGCGGGGCGGGCTTCAGCGTGGAGTCACGTGACCTCGCCGACGACTTCTGCAGCATTCATCAGAAAGAGCTCGACGCCTTCCTGTCAACGCGTGAGGCCTTCCTTAACGAGTTTTCCCAGCAGGAATTCGAGGAAACGGTCGCCCTGGCTACTAATAAGGTAAGTCACCTCTATTTTGCGTATTATTTTATGTGCTTAAGCAATCGAAGGAGGTTAAAAGCAATTAATATTTTCTTACCCTCAGATTACCTTGGTCAAGACAGGCCACCTTACTTGGGGCTCTTTCTTCGCTCGCAAGAGAGAGTTTATTGAAAAGTAGATCATCAAAGACCTATTGATGAAATATATAGAGATTCTCTTAGCATTGGGGAGGTTTTATTGCTACTTCTAGCTACGGCAATATAAGCTAATATATATGTGTATATATATATATGTATATATATGTATAAATATGTATATATATACATATATACATACATATATACATGTATATGTACATATATACATATATATGTATATATATACATACATATATACATATACATATACATATATACATATATATGTATATATACACATACATACATATGCATATACATATTTATACGTATATGTATGTATATGTATATGTATATATATATATATATATATATATATATATATATATATATATATATATATATATATATATGCGTGTTTGTGTACGTGTGTGTGTGTTTATATACATATATGTATACATATATATACATATACATATATATATATATATATATATATATGTATATATATCTGTTTCTCTCTCTGTATATATACACATATATATGAATATATAAATAGATAAATAAATATATATATATATATATATATATATACATATATACACACATGTGTGTGTGTGTGTGTGTGTAGACACAGACACACACACACACACACACATCGGATAAGTTTGTTTGATCAAAATAAATAAATGTAGTGATGAAATGAAGTTTGTATCACTTTGACCTCCAATTCCTAATTCTTAATTACATACATATTTCATTTATCTATAGTTATGAGATTTATACCATAAGGGTACGGAAAGATGCCTGTGAGAGGAGGCCGGCCCGTCCAATGCCGCCTCGAATAATGTGTGCCAGCTGGTGCTGACTCGACTGAGCTTAGTCCTTCCCCGCCGTGGTGCCCGACCACAATAGTAACCTCAAGGCGACAGTTGAAACTCCTCGCGCCTGGGCGGGACGCGAGCCGCCGACCCCTTAATTCAGAGGCCAACACATTAGAATTGTAAGAGACGAGAAGCTAGATTTATACGAAAGCTAATTCTTGTGACATCTGGCGGACGGGTCTCTCATTCTGCAGTCCTGGATTAATTATAGTGATTGTACATTTTACATGTATAATGTATGCATCCATGCGTTGGACGAGCCACTTAGCGCCATGTTGACATCATGTAGTTGACTGGGTCTTTACACTGCGGTGGCTGACCTATGTTCCTTTCCCTGGGGAGTAGTTGGTTAAGTAATCATTCTTGGTGGTTTTCAACCCACCATAGTATCTACGATAGACTCACTCAATGCCGTGTCTAGGTTTTACTTACCCAAGATATGCAAATCCGTGTGTGTGCCCATGTGCACTCACATGAGCGTGTGTGTGCATAAATACATATGTGTATATATATTTTTGTTTTTGTTTTGTTTTTTCTCAACAGCCATTTATTCCACTGCAGGGCATAAACCTCTCTCAATTCACTATTGAGAGGTTATTTGGCAGTGCCACCCTTGCCTGATTGGATTCCCTTCCTAATCAACTGCGGTTCGGCACGCTAACACTTGTGCCACGGCGGCGATTTCCCCTACGGCACCTGCGATTGACTTCTCAAGGAACCAGCAGTCAGAACGCAAGAATTTTTACGACTGTCACGGCTGGGAATTGAACTCGGAACCACAAGAGCCAGATTCCAGTGCTCTAACCATTGGACTATCGCGTCATATATATATATATATAAATGCACACACACACACACACACATATATACATATATGTGTATGTTAAAGTATACATACATATATATACACATATAAATATATATGTATACACACACACACATATGTATACGTATATATATGTATGTATATGTGCATATATATATATATATATATATATATATATATATATACACACACACACACACACACACACATATATATATATATATATATATATATATATGCACGGGTAAGCGCACGGGTTCGAATCCCGGCCACGGTCTGAGGTTAGGAAGGGCCAATTCTTGCCTATCCTTTTAATTAAAATATATCAAAGGAATATCATACAGAGTATGATATAGTTATGTCTGTGGTGAGATAGCCATTTTCTTTGTTCATGTAGAATACGTTTCCGTTACTTTGCATTCGTAAATGCTTATATAATTGATGCTTATATAGTTGTTGTGACTTTATTGTGGATTTGTGAATAGTTACATAATTATTTGGTAAAATAATAATAAGTAAAATTAGGTGTAAAGGAAGTTGAGTTAGTTTTAACTTGAACGTTCAAGTCTGCAGCGGATCATGCGGCCTGGTTTGGATGTAAGGGATTCTATAAAGTCTAAAACACTATAACAAGAAAGAAGAGAAGAAGAATTGTATAATGATTTGAATTTATCTGCCATGCATAGTTAGTACACCAGCAAGAATATTTCAGGACCTTAGTGTATTTTTCATTTTACATGCATTGTTATCCAATCAACATATATTCCATAAAATGTGGTTTAAGTGTGATATCGTGTCATGGTAAAGACCAACAAATATTGTCATGCTTTCCATTCTTGCCTTATATTAATTTTGTTTATACTTTTGTTCCATTAAGGCACACTTTTCAAAGGGTTTGTATGTTTCATACACCCTGGGTATCCCCTAGAGTAAGACGAAACAGTGGAAAGTTATATGAGAATACAAATATATATATATATATATATATATATGTATATGTATATATATATATACATGTATATATGTGTATATATATATATATATATATATATATATATATATACACACACATATATACATATCTATATGTCTATATATATGTATATATTATATCTATGTACATATATGTGAGTGTGTGTGTGTATGTGTGTGTGTGTGTGTGTGCGTGTGTATGTGTGCATGCATGTATATATGTATACATATAC
>NC_061848.1:15647498-15649998 GCF_019202785.1 Penaeus chinensis
ACGTTTCTTTTTCTTCTTCTTCTTTTTCTTCTTCTTTCTTCTTCTTCTTCTTCTTATTATTATTATTATTATTAATATTATTATTATTATTATTATTTCTATCATCATCATCATCATCATCACCATTATCTTTATTATTACTATTATAATCATCATTATTATCATTGTCATTATTATTATCACTATCATTTCTATCATTTTCATTATTTTAATATTTCATATCATCATTATTATCATTATATTTATTGTTATTATCAATACTACTACTCTCATTTACCATAGTAGGAATAGGAGGAGGAGTGGACTTATTTTTATGATCATGATTGTTATATTGTGGCGATTTTTCATAGAGGAGGCTTGGCTTGAGGTTGTACGAAGAGCAGATGGAAAATATAACTTTAACAGTAGGGGTTGGCAGTCGTTTTCCGAAAACCCATCGACGTTTCTCCCCAATTATCCAGGGAGGAAGGAAGCCGATGGAGATCGAGGGAGGGAAGGAAAGAGGGAAGGAAGGAAAGAGGGAAGAAGAGAGAGTGTGATGGAGCAAGAGAAGGAGGGAAGGAAGGATGAAGGAGGTGACGACGAAAGGTAGGAATGAAAGAGTGCAAGAGAAGGAGGGAGGAATGGAAGAGGGCATCGGAGGAAAGAGGGAATGAGCGAGAGAGAAAGGGAAGTCATAAAGCAGGGGCCCAGCTTATCTTCATGCGACCTCTAAAATCGTCCCATGGATCTCCAACAATGATAACCTGGAGGAGGGATCGTCTTCCGGGAATCAAGCCCAGGGTCCGGATGGTTTAACTTGAGTTGCACTTCCTAAATTGTCTGAAACACAGATTCAAGGGTGATCAACCACTGATTGAACGCACAGTCCTGCCGACTGAACTCCGTAAGCCGATGTTAGGACTTGTTGCAAAAGGCGTCAAGGTGCACCTATAAAGAACGGGACAAAGCCAAGGCCCTGACTACATATGTGCACAGGTACCAGGATCTCCAGCGACTCTTGCCATGATCCCAATAATCTCTTAGTCTTGGAACCTCTCAGTGATTTGCGATGGACGAGTCGAAGGCGACCGAAATGACGACGACACTCAGCAATGGCTCAGAACACAAGGCATTTTGGGTGGGGATTATGTGCAACTTTTCCTTTGCTCATGTGTATTGTTTTTCTAAGTCATGAAATACCATACCACTGTGCAGTAACTCCGTATTTAAAGTACTATAATCGCCCTCTGTCTGATTTCCACTGCTTTTCATGTGTAATTAAATAAAGTCATCTTCTGACTGCGCAGATAGTTCTAAAACTCCGAAAAATGTACTAAGGATGTAACCCTACTACTGTATTTGCATTACACTCACCGACATCTAAACAAGAAATATGATCAAAATCCACCAGTTTCCACCTTTAACAAGATCTGAAGAATTGTTGGTAAGTATATACATTCTATTTTACGTCATTCTCTTTATTTTTATCATATATTTCTTATAACAAAAGCTACGAATTATATTGTTTTACACACCACCTAAAAACAAGGTAATTCCTTTAATAGTCGATAATGTGGATGTGACAATTTCCACATTATGTGTATGTGTGACTGAAGTAACTACAATGATTGTGAAAAACCAAATATATTAGTGCAAAATAGCCCTAAACAAGATACAAAAAAAAAATCCTCCATATTATTTTTCAATACTTTATTCGTTTCATACCAGGAAGTTTAGGAAGTGCTTTCAGATACAAATAACGCCATATAGTCTTCAGAAAACCACACACAAGCAAAAGACGAGGAACATTACTAAACATGCCTTAAAGCAAGATACAAGAGCGTTCGCAATTCAGAGAGACTTTAGGAAAGCTAGAGACATAAAGTGAAAAAGAAGAAAGAAAGAAGAAAAAAATGGAACTAGAATAGAGGCGAAGAATAACACCAGATAAAAAAGACAAATAAATGAAGGAAATCCCCCGCCGTCGTAAGATCAAGCCGCACAAAGCAAACAGCGCAGCGGAAAGAAAGCTTCCCTCAAGAATAAAGAGCAGAGCCGATCCCTCCCGATCCCAGGCGGCGGAATGCAGCAAAGAGGCTTCCGTGCATCTGGAAGTTGCTTCGTGTAATGATTCTCCCTTTCTTTGTGCGCGCTCAGAGGCTTCCTTGCAGGGGCTTTGAGTGGAGCGAGGCTGGCGGAAGGAAAATTTATTGTTGGGAAGTCTGGTGATCATAATATCAAAATGAGGTTGGCGAATATCGTTTACGTACTTTTATCATCGTCATTATGATCAGCAACACAATTATCAACGGAAGGAATGCGATATATTTTTCACATCAACATATTCACATTTTAACATATATATATATATATATATATGTGTGTGTGTGTGTGTGTGTGTGTGTGTGTGTGTGTGTGTGTGTGTGTGTGTGTGTGTGTGAGTGTGTGTCTATGTGTGTGTTTGTGTATTTGGAAATAGATATACAAATAATTACAAGGCAAACCGAGCATTTACGGC
>NC_061848.1:15667498-15679998 GCF_019202785.1 Penaeus chinensis
ATTAAAGATTGTAAGACTATTTCACAGGAAATGTATACTTATTTACTTGTTAGTGTGCTTAATTAAACTAAATGGGAAATACAAACAAAGGTGACTGGAATATTCAGGACATGGACAATGTTTTTATAAGTAGACAAAGTGAATCAATCGATGGAATATAAAATTACATAAAACTAAATAATGAATGTCATATTCAGGTGATCATTTTCAAGAAATAGAGAACGGAGATGCTTAACAGGTATGTACCGAAGAGGAGTATCGTATCACGAGTAACAAAGAATTTGATAAATGTATAAGGCCTGTGTAAGAAGAAATTGAGGGATATGTCTAATTATAGTACTTTGTATATGTGTATATGTATATACATATACATATACATATACATAAGTACCATTATTCCAGAATGCCATGAAGATATGTAGCTGTCGCGGTTAGCTAACTTGTACATGTCAGCCTCTGGTAAAATTAAACCACTCGAACTCTACGGGCTCCCCCGCCAAATTCCACACATTTCCTTATCACTAGGTATTTTCCTTCACTTGTTGTAGCACTGTGGTTCTCTTTAGGTCAAGCCAATCGGTCGAAAAGGGAATCAAATAACTGGGATGATTAATAAAAATAAAGAAACCAAACAACGATCAGAATGTCATATAAACAAATTAGTTTCGAGTTTTATCTGGTACGACTGGCCTTTTTTTCATCACTGTGGATATATAATGATCTTAACCTCTTCTAATTCAAGGTTATGTTTAAATGTCATAGGCAAGAAATCATGTGTGTACATGTGTGCGTGTATGTGTATATATACATGTGTGTGTGTGTGTGTGTGTGTGCGTGTGTGCGCAAGGTTGGGTGTGTTTATGTGCGGGTAGGCGCGCGTGTACGTCCATGTGTGCGTGTATGTTTATGCGTACATATATGTGTACATATATGTGTACATGTATGTGTGCGTTTACGTGTATGTGTGCATGTACGTATATGTGTGCATGTACGTGTAAATGTACGTGTAAGTGTGCGTGTCTGTGTAAACGAGGGTAACTATGAAAGGACTTGTTCCTGTGTGCGTGAACATACACAAACAAATCAAAACTTGAATATTATGCGCTAAATGTATAAAATTATTGCATAAATATTATGCTCTAAATGTATAAAATCATTGCATAAATATTATGCATATTTAATATTTATTGAAAATATTATAGACCATCTATGTCACAACCCTCCCCAAAACATTGTTCAGTACAAGTACATACTTCTTTGGTCTGAGAATGTTGCACATCTTTCCACTACATGTGCGACCGCTAATGGCTCTTGGCATCCCTCACAAAGTGCTTCACTTTTAGCAATCATCGGTCCACGAATCAGTCTTGTTTGCCTAATTCTTAGTCATGTTAACACAACTTCTCAGTTGGGATGGATGCTGGTCACCCGAACCGCCAAGGTCATCACTAATCGCAGTTTGTTTTTAGAGGTATACCTCCACTGCTCCCTCTGTCTATCGTGAAGTCTGATGCTAGGTTTTAAGTCGGTGTTTGAGAGAGGAAAACAAGCATCACATGGCTGAGCAGCAGCTGTCTTGGCCTACAGATCAGCTCGCTCTTTCCCACTGATACCAACGGGCGCTGGTACTAAACATAGAGTTATCTATTTATGTGTTGACATCAGTGCTAGCCAATCTTTAACATCCATCACTTCGGGCATATGATGAGTTTAAGCTATTGATTACTTGCAAAGCACTGCGAAAGCGCAATATATTACAATAGAATGGTTTGAAAGATCTCTAGTCACTTATCTGCTGCAAGAATGGCATGTAAATCTGAAGTGAAGATCGAGGCTGTTTTCTATTTTCAGATTTCGATCTGTATATCTGTATATATTGCATTTGATCTTTGGTACTTAGAAGTGTGTTGAAGAAATCTCTCCTGGCTTCTGTTTTAGATCTCTCCCCTTCCCTATTCCAACTAAATCCAACTGGGGAGTTTCAACAGATAGAACCTTGGTGAAATTTGAAATGAGATCTTCCACAAGATTCCTCATGCTTCTACCATAGGATTGGCTATCCTCAAGAAGGTGGAAAAACTATTTGGATGTAGATCCTGGAATCCTTTGTAGTCTTGTGTAGTAAATAATGTCCATGTAGTCCCGGTGTAATGAAAGAGGTGGTTCTCCACTTTCAGCATACAGGGACTCCACAGGTGAAGACTTGAAAGCCCCTGAACATATTCTGAAAACTTCATTATGAACGGAGTTCAACACCCAGAGAACAGAGTTCCAGAGGAATAAGCCTCACATCCATATTAAAGTTTACTACGATTGGGCGTTCGGTAAAGCTTCAGAAACATTGCCTGGTCTGCACCCCAAGACAGGTGTGAAAGAGTCTGCAAAATACTAAGCATTTCTCTAGCTTTAAGCTTTAACTGTTTGATGTGAAGCACCCATGTAAGCCTTGAGTCAAAAAGTAGACCCAAGTCACCTCTTGGACAAAATGCAGTGGGTTTACTCCTAAAGGAAAGGGTGGAACTTAACTCTCCTGCAGGAATGCATAGCCATGGTCTTACAGTTTGCACATGCAAACTGTAAGCTTCCTCCAGAGCAATACAGTGTGAAATCATCCACATACAGACTACACGAGACAGCACTTGGAACGACCTTTATAATGTCAATAATAGCAATGGTAAACAGGGTTACACTTAAGACACTCCCCTGTGAGACCCCTTCCAGCTCATTTTCCAGGTTAGAGAAACTTTCCCACCCGCATTCAAAACTTTCTATCAGTAAGTAAGCTTTGTATGAAAGTGGGTAAAGCTCCTCCTAAACCAGTGCCATGCAGCTTCATGAGTATGCCATGCTTCCAGGTAGTACCGTAAGCCCTTTTGTGGGGTCAGCACATTTTCCTATTCTAGCAGCCATGTCAACCTGAAGTTTATCTTTTTCTCCGTCAGCTTGCAGATGCAGCTGGCGGGAGAAATTAGTCTGTATTTCCCGGGTATGGAAGCATCCTTGTCAGGTTTAGGGATAGGAGTGAGTATAGCTTCTTTACTTGTGGTTGGTATTATACCCTCCTTAACCTAATGTCAGTGGGCTTATTAACTGTCACCTTTTTATGTTAGTGAGTTTTGTTACATACATATGGCTCCACATGGGCTGAGCAGCAAGGAGTCCATCAGTTGGCCCTAGTGACCGATCCCTGAACTGGCAGGAAAAAGCGTTTTTCTTTCTATTATTACGAATATTGACATTGGTATCATTCTTATTGATATTATGAGTATCAAATTGTCATTAGAATATCAATAACTTCAAAGACAATAAAAACAGAAGTGAAGCTTTCAAATAATGAAGGAAAATTCAAATTTAAATTCAAATTCAAATTCAAACACTTTATTCCACTAATTACAACGGGTATTACATTTATAGATATGTTGTTTACATTATGTAATAGGATGTTATATACATAGGTATTGTACAGTGCTTGTTTAACAAGATTAGATAGAACATTAATATCCCAGATAACTGAAATTTCGTACTTGGCTAGATGTTCACACGCCTGATGTCATTGATATTTCAGTAGATGTTCTTTCACTTTTGTTTTAAATGTTTTTTTGGTTGGAGATATTTCTAATATTTTCTGGTAGTTGGTTCCAGATCACCAGTCCTCGGATTTGCATATTTCTTGCCCCGGTTTCTGTATTCGATCTTTTGATATATAAGGAGTTATTTTGCCTTGTAAGGACACCTGTTATGTTACCTGTTTGTATAGGTAATAGCCAATTTGGGTAATTTCCTTGTATTATTTTATGGATCAGAATACACGTGTCATATTTGTGTTTCTGTTGTACTTTTAGCCATTTTAGTTTGTTTATATGTGGTGTGATGTGGTCATGTTTATTTAAATTTCCCAGTGCTACTCTTGCCGCGAAGTTCTGTAGTTTCTGTGTCCTTTGTATTTGTGTTTTGTTTGTGGAGCCCCAGATGTTAAGACAGTAGTGCTAGTGTTTGTATAACAGCAATTCTTGTTTCTGTGGGTATTTTATTTTTTATATGATTCAAGTATATCAGTGTGCCCATTACTTTTCTGTAGATGTGATCAATGTGTGTCTCGAATGTCATGTATCTGTCTACGTGTACCCCTAGGTTGTTTACTGTTGTGTTGGGTTTGATGAAGCAACCTTGGAAATCAATAACTGTATCTGTGGGTATTTTTGCTATGTTCTGACGGCTGCCAATGAAAATACATTGTGTTTTTTGTGGATTTAGTTTCAGGCCATTCATATCGAAGTAATTTTTTGCTTCTGTTAGGGTCTGTTTAGTCTTTTCTATCAACTCATTTAGATTGTCTACAGAGGCAGCGTGAAGAAATTGAGAGTCGTCGGCGTACTGAACAAGAAGACAGTTTTTTGCAATTCATGACAAATCATTTATGAATATAGTAAATAAGATTGGGCCAAGGATTGAGCCTTGTGGAACACCGAACGAAACTGATTGCATTGATGATACTTTTTCATGGATTTTGACTGATTGAGTTCTCGCGGACAGGTAACTTTTGAACCAGAAATTATCAATTTCGTGATTTGTTAGTTTGTTTACAAGTAATTCATGGCTGACACTGTCAGAGGCCTTCGATAAATCACATAGAGTGAGCAAATTGATCTGGTTATTGTCTATATTATTATATATTTCATTTGTGACTTTTAGTAATGCCGTTTCGGTTGATAATTTATTCCTAAAACCGTGTTGCGTGTTAGATATAAGGTTATTCGCTTCTAAAAATGTTGTTAATTGGTTTGCGACTATTTTTTCGAGAACTTTAGATATTACTGGTAGTATAGTGATGGTTCGATAATTATTGATTTCGTCTCTGTCACCGGATTTGAAAATCGGAGTTATGATGCCATGTTTCCAAAGTGATGGATAAACACCGGTGACTATAGATGTATTAATAATTACTGTCAGATAGTATGCAATTGCTGGTAAACTATCGTTTATGAAACGATGTGCAATTCCATCTGCTCCCACTGAATTTGTCTTTTTTAAGTGTTTTATTGTTAGGATAATTGTTTCTACTTCTACTGGTTGCGGTATGAAGAAGTTTGTTGTAGTGTTCGTTTCGTTTATGTTGTGTTGATATGTGGGGGCGTCTACCTACTTCTGCAAAGAAGTTATTAAAGTATTCTGTATTATTTATGGAATTTGGGGAGGTGTCTGTATTTTGTTTCTTCTTAGGCACTAATGTATTTACTAGTTTCCACGTTTCAGCAGAATCGCTTCTGCATTCATTGAACTTATTTTTTAAAATAATTAGTTTTCGCCCAGCGGAGGAGTGTTTTCACATTTTTCTTCTTTTGTTTGTATTCAGCCTGAAGGGTGGAGTCAAATCTGTTTATCTTGAGAGCTTTGTGAGTATTATTTCTATCATTTATGGCCCTCTTAATGTTGTCATTTATCCAGGGGGCGGGAGGACGCCTAACTGTTTTTGTTTTAAAAGGAGCGCAGGCATCGATGCCGTTCTTTATCACGTTTGTAAGAATATTAACTTGTCTGTCAACGTCGTCAGTTGTTAAGATCTCTGACAGTGACGAGTCATTGGCTATAATATGTTGACAGAATAATTGAGGATCGTACTGCGTTAGGTCGCGAGAGGTTTTACTGACTGGTTTTCGCTTTGTCTTTACTATATCCAAGGTCAAGGTTATAAGCTCGTGATCAGCAATGTGGCATGGGACAGCGTCTGCATGTAGTGTAATATCGGGTCTGTTTGTTATTATAACATCTAATATGGATGAGGTGTTTTCTGTAATCCTTGTAGGCTTCTTTATAAGTTGTTTTAATTTGTTTTTGTTAATTATCCCATTTAATGTTGCATTTGGTTTACTTAGATCGTCATTTAAATCACCTAAGATGAAAAGTGGTTTTCTCTTTGTTGACATTTCTCTGAGAATATTTTCTAGGTAGTCAAATGATTCTGTGGTGGCATGAGGGTGTCTGTAGATTGTGCCGACGAGGAAGGAAGGATACATACTGCTTTGTACGGTTACCCACATGTCCTCTACTGCTGTATGATTTACAGTTGCAGAGGATATCTTATTTGATTTAAGGGTATCGCTTACATATATGCAGACTCCACCTCCACGTCCTGAATCACATCTGTAGACGTGAAAGTTTGGGATGCTGATGAAACTGCTCGATATTTCTTGGTGAAGCCAGGTTTCACTGATACACAAAATATCAATGTTTCTCTCCTTAATTATCAATTTGATTTCTTCGAAATGACCGAGGAGGGACTGTGCATTGATGTGTTCTATAGTGATGGTGTTAAGTGGTTTGACCGCCGGATTTGCGACGTCAAACATTCTGCTCGCCTTTGTACTTGTTTCTATTTAGGAATACTTTTACGTTGTTGGGAAAGATGTCGGACTCTAAGAAAATATCTGGTTTTATATCTTTGCCCCTTATGGTGACTGTGAAGCTAGAGTAGTAATCATGTGTCATTTTTGTTTTAAAGGCTTTGACATTGGCAATTTGATTGAAATTATTTTCTAAGAAGTCTTCAATATCGTCTTCATCTGTATCTGGGTGGCAACTCGTGATGTAAAGGTACACTACCTGAGGACGGTCGGCACCTTGCAAGGGTTTTGGCGAGTGGCGTTCCTCCCTTGTTTTTCTTTTTTGTTTTCTGGAGTTGACTTGAACGAAACCTTCCTCATCTTGGTGGGGCTGCGGCTGCTCGTTTGTTTGTTTGTTTATTTCCGCTCGTTCCGCGTAGTTGTTGATGGTGAGCTGTGGTGTTTGTGGAGCAGGAGGGGTAGTAGGGGGGGCAGGTACTCCAGGCACGTGGTGGTGTGTCGTGTCTTCCCACTGGCGATTTGGTGGGAGATTTTTTTGCTTGTTTTTCCTTTTACTATTTCTAACGTAGCTTCTCCTAGGTGTGACTTGTGTAGAGGCTTCGTTCCTCATACCGGTTGGGGACGAGTCAGCGTTGTTTTTGGGCAGACGCTTACGTTGCTCCGGACGAGGGGTGGCTGGCGCGTCAGCAAGATCGTGAGTCTGCTGGGTCGGAGTGGGTAGAGAGGGAGTGGGTAGTGGGGACGGAGTGGTGGGGGAGGGTGGTGGTGGTGGGGGGGAGCTAGGAGAGGCGATGGTCGTGGGTGCTGCCGTGGTGGGCGTAGGAGTGTGTTTAATATGTGGTGTAGAGGTAGATGTCATTCTGCCAGGGGGAGGGGATGCAAAGGGGAAGGATTGGTAGGCGGATTGATCGTGGGCAGGGGTTGGGAGATCAGATATTGCGTGATGGGATGTGGTCGAGGATGTTGTGACGAAAGCTTCCTTTCCGCATTCCTGCGGCTGAGAAGGCATCGCATCTTGGCTAATTAGACTGTTGATTGCAGATTGTTGTTCGGAGAACATTCCGATCAGCAGTTCAATCTTATTTTCAATAAGATCTTGATTGATAAGGGAGGGTTCGTGTTGTGTTTGTGTATTTTGGTGTTTTGGTTTTTGAAAGATTTTTACAAATGGTGTAGAGATACCTGTTTTCTTACTAAGCACTTGTAGAGCCATCTATGTGTGAAAACAATATATAAAACCTTAATTACAGTGGGCATGGCACTGTAATTTTGCTACCTGCACTCAAAAGATCCTACTGAATAGGTCAAACAGGAAATTTTAGGAGCTTTCAGATAAGTGAGATATCATTTTGTATGGGATGCCGTAACTTCCTGGGGCAGATTTATGACAGAGCTGCAAAGCAGAGTCCTTGTGCAAAAATGGCAAATTGTATGGAAGTTCTACTGCAGTCCTACTATAAAAGGACATTCATTGGTTGTTGTTCCCGTTCAGCTTGAAAGGTGGAGAATCGAGCAGTGTAAGATGCTCCCAAAGGAGATCTCTACCATGGATTTAGATAGTTTATTTGCAACATTTTTTTGTCTGTGAGGATCACACCATCTATCTTCAGCGCAGGTGGTGACATGGATGTGTTCTTTCCAGCAATCTTGCGCACCTGGAATTATTCGAGGAGACTAGCCTTGACTCGGGTCTTTTAATAATGGATCAAGGTTACATCACTGGGGCGTTGTTTTAGTTGAGCTGCCTCAATGCAGCTTTTCTTGTGCTGACAGCTTGGTGGCATTCATCAGACCACCACGGTACAGGAGGTTAATGGTACTGCCTGCTACTTTTGGGAATGGATGCATCTGCTGCAATTCAGGATGTGAAGTGATCAACATAATTTTAAACACAATGGGAATCATACACAGATCTCTGTATTACTGCAATTGATCCATAAAGATTCCATTCTGCATATTCAAGTTGCCATCTCTTCACCCCATTGAGTTGTATGCTATTCACCTTCTCCAATTGAAAGTGGTCGCTTCCATGTATGTCTTCCATGACCTGCCATGTAAAATCCAGCTGTGAACCAGGAGAACCAACTGACAGGTCAATATTGGAGAATCTCCCAGTTTGAAATTGAAAGTGTGTGGGTGTGTCACTGTTCAGAAAAACTGCATCTACTTTTGAAAACAAGGGCTCCAAGACTCTTCCTCAAGGGTTGCACAATGTCTCCCCAGAGGGGATGCCGCCCATTGAAATCTCCCAAGAGTAGAAATGAATGGGGCAACTGCCCAAGTAGATCTTCCAAATCATCTATGTTGAGATTATGATAAGATAGGTAGATGGATGCAACATTGTAAGGTCGTGTTAAACCTATCCACACTGCTTTCACCTGCAGTGTCGTCTGCAGGTGGATGGCCTGAAAGGGAATATCTTGATGTACCATCACTACTACTCCTCCATGAGGTCTATTATTAAAGGTCCCATAATGGGCCTGAAATTGGAATCCTCTTAAGGAAATCGTACGATTTTCCTTGGTCATAATCTCTTGTAGGCATATACTAACTTACATGAAACTATTAGATGTTGCAAATCCTTCCATTTTGCATGAATTCCCTGACAATTCCATGGAATCAGGGTATCCAGTACTTCAGGTTGACAGGCTACCTTTTCATAAGGTGTTAGACAGCATCTGTGGTTAAGGCCCAACCCACACCTTTAAGATTTCCCTTACCAGCATCTTGGGAGTGTCGTATGGAGAGATGCTTGCTTGTGGAACTATTTACACAGGCTTTCTTTGGACAGGCTCAGCATTCCATTGCTCGGGCAAAGGGCAGAACATTCTGTACGGCAAATGAGGCCCCCCGGGGTGGGGTGGCAGATGGTGATGTCACTTTGAAGGCCTCTGGAACCTTGCCTGATAGCTTCAAAGACCTCACCTTGGGAGAAATCTTTGGGACAAGGTCAGTGATTGCTTTGCCTAGATAAAGGGCAAACCTGAGCCTTTCGTTCAAGAGCATTTGGTCTAGCAGTGGAGGCCCCTGTGAATGTGGTGGCAGCTGCTGTCACCGTTGAGGTCTCTGGAGACTCGCCTGACGGCTCCAAAGACCTTACTTTGGGATCAGGAGTCTCCTCAGTATATCCCTCACTCCTATTCCATTTCTGGTGGCACAACTCACCAGAGGAAGCATTTGGATCTGAAACTTCATTTGATGACTGAGGTCGAACTGCAGTGGTAGAATGAGGGGTGTAAGAAGTATTGGAGGGTAAGGGATGACAGTAAGGAGGATGGCCCAGAACAGATGTAAAGGATTTACTTGTCTTTGCAAACAGCACACAGGCACGGCGCTTTGCCTCTGGAAAACTAACTTTCTCCTTGCTCCTTATTCCAATACTTCTTTTTAAAATGTGTACTTTATACACTGCTTTGAGGAAGCTTCATGGGCTTCTTTGCACTGATAACAGCTGACCCTGGCAATGGAAGCACAGCATGGGATTGGGCAAATAGGGCTTTACATTGAGGTGGTACCATACCAACCTAACCGATTCTGGAAGAACTAATATTTCAAAAGTTAGAAGAAAAGCTGGTGTTGGTTGTTCCACACAATCAATTTTCTTATTAAAATGCTTTACCGCCACTACCTTGAACTGTTTTAGTTCCTCTAACAGTTTCTCCTCGGAATACCTCATCAGGTCTGAGGAAAGAATCATGTTGACACACCTTAACTGTCTTGCGATGCACTTAAAAAGTTTCAAGATCCATGATGGACATGCCATCAATGGTCTTTACTACAAGGTATTTCTTATATGAGATACTTTCATATTTACCAGTTAAGATTTCCTTGATGGATTGAGGCAGACTTTATTCCTTACCTTGTCTGGGAGCTCTGGAAGCCTTGCAATTCCCATTTTTGCCCTTTGGAAGCTGGAAAGGTTCCAGAGTGACAACATGTGATGTTCCAAAAGGATTGGCCAGAAGAGAGTGTACGTCATCAGGGAGAGAGCCAGTTCTTTGTAAATTTGTAAAAATCGTACAAATTGGAATTCTTAATTTCCTTACCGCAATCGCAGAACCTATGCGATGCCGACTGGGCAGTGCCTGCTTGAACCTAGCCGCATTTGACCAGCTGATTGACTTGTCCGGACCTTGATCAAGCCACCCATCTAATTAGAATAGAGGACCAAAGAGGCGTGTTGCTATCTGCAGGGTGCAGCATTGCTCAACTTCAAGGACTGCTGTCTCCCAGCAATACAGGATGCCACGCACGACAAACACACGTGGGAGAGTTCTCCCTGGTTCAAGATTGAATGGACCAAGGTCTTGGTGCACCTGAAAGTCATTTTGTCTCATCCCTCACTGGCGACCCCCTTAAGTATGTTAACCCTCTAGTCTGGCACACCAGGTCATGTGACCTCAACCCCCCCTCTCCCTCACGCACACACACACACACACACCGCGGCAGGGCGGCTCCCATTAGGGGGAAACTGTTGTTGGGAGTCCGTTACAAAGTTCAGAAAAATGAAATAATCACATAAAAGGCGACAGCGTGTTGTCCTGGCGAACCCTAGTCTATCCTTTCTCTGCCCCAGGTACGTTTGTTGCTACTACAGAATGCGCTAGTGTTCCTTCTGCGCGGCTATTTGTGCTTTATTGCCGAGTGTTGAAAGTATTTACTTAGTAGTTTTATCTCACAACTTGCTTATCATGATACCCTGCGCAGGTGTTTTCGCCTGCACCTGGTTCTCGCGCCTTATGCAGTTCTGTTGTTTCTCCTCACTGTTTTTAATGATTCTACGGCTACAACCTTTCCTGTGTACACGTTAGACTGCAAATCTAATCACGACACTACGACTCAGGTGGTGATCTACAATTTGAGTAAATATTTGTCTGATTTGGTAATGTTTAAAATTTCATGAGATAAAGAGTTAAAACTAAAAGATATAAGTAAATAATACGATACTGAATAACATACATACGTATCTCATTTGTATTACTGAGGTAATTAATTTATCATGTTTAAATGTTGATATGCAATGATGGAAATAAATCATAGGGATCAAAGTGAGGCCATATAAACAAATGTATTTCTATGAAAGGTTTATCATCATAGTCAATGACAGGATTATGTTTGTATGTAAATGATTGTTATTTATATGGAAATTGACTGGTTGACTTTTCCACTAACTGGTGAAACACTCTCATTTCCTTGATTTGGCTCGTATCATAGTTTAAATTCTCTTGTCAAGTCTGGACTAAAGTCTGGACAAAAGTCGACTGAGAGGTGGAGTGCGACCCATTCTGTCAAAGGAGAGACATCGTTTCCTGGTATCCTTGTTCGAATTCTTTATCTTCGTCCTTCTTTGCCTTTCTTCATAAACAGTTCTAAGAGTATTATATCCTCCTTTACTTAGCTGTTTTCAGTGCCTCAAATAAGGGTGTCTGAAAGTTATCAGTCCCAAAGGATCGACACGTAACTAACCAGACAGACTGACAGGGAGATTTTCGCTTTTATAAACAGATTGCCATTAATATAATCTCCGGTAAGGAGGTAATTATCATTATCGTAATAATCATCACCATCAATTTCAACATCAATCATTTTCATTACTAATATCAGTATCAGCATCAGTAGGCTATCATTATAATTGCCATCATTATCGCTATCACTATCACTACTACTACCACTACCACTATCACTATCACTATCATCCTCACCCTCATTGTTACTGTTATTGCTGTTATCATCATTATGCTCTTAAAGAAAAGAAAAAAGAAAAGAATAATCATACTTAGCAGTGTACCTCCAGTCTTTTAAATTATACAAAAGAAAGACAGACGTAATCACATTTCTTTCCACGCAAGAGAGACTCGCAGTCAACATTTCGCAACAAAAAGTTAAAGCTGCGAAGAATGGTTGTGCGTATTTGAAGAATGAGCCTTCCTGGAAAACTCGTTAACGCGGGTATAATGCAGACTCTGTGCTTTGAAGATTTTCCTTTTTAAAATCTTCCGCCAAACAAAAATTCAAGGAACTCCTCTTGTAATGGCGGCCTCTCTCTTTGCTTAATGTGGACGGCTGTGATGATATTTTCGTATGTTAAATATTCATGTTCCGATGTGCTTAGTTATACGAGTTAGATGGAGAGAGAGAGAGAGAGAGAGAGAGAGAGAG
>NC_061848.1:15684998-15689998 GCF_019202785.1 Penaeus chinensis
ATGCACACACACACACACACACACACACACACACACACACACACACACACACACACACACACACATATATATATATGTATATATATATAAACATATATATATACATATATATATATATATATATATATATACATATATATATTTATAAACATATATATACATATATAAATATATATATATATATATATATATATAGCATATCCAACATATCTATCTCTCTGTTTATCTTTCCATCTATCTATCTATTTATTGATCTATCTATATATATTTATATATATATACGTAGATAAATAAATAGATAGATTGATAAACACATATAGATAGATAGATAGCATTACAATCTCTCCAAATTCACGGCCTGTGCTTACCAAAGTGATATTTAAAAAAAAAAAAAAAACGCGTTCGAAATTAGTGTGCATATTGTTCGTAGAGAATGAGGATCAGCCGACCCGAGGTTCCGAAGCGGGGGCCGCAGCAGTCTACCTGGGGAGAGGGGGGGGGGGGCGACGTGGACTGAAAACGTGAGTCTCGACTGAGCGGCCTTTGCTCCATTCACTCCCAGGTACACGAGTACACGGTAGACAAACTTTGAAAATTAGCGTTCCGAACATCAGAAACCTTGAAGTATATACTTTCTTATCTATGTGTTAGGGTATGAGGTAGAACATGAAGGAAATAATTGGTGGTGTTATTAGTGTTATTATAACTTTATGTGTTAATCCGGTTTTCTAGAAAAACGAGTGTGATAAATAATATATATTATGTTTATTATTAATAGTATATTTTCATTTTGTAGAACATTGAATAATTGTGTTTTGTATAATATAATTAATGAAATAATTAAAATTGTGAAATGTTGCTCAATTTAAACAAACCTACAAATATGATAACCTAAGACTACTTTTAAACTTCAAATGAGAATTATATAACTGTAATTAAAAATAATGGATGATTCACGTAATATATTGATAAGGAATATTTTAATTAGACTATGCTAAGAGATATAATAGAAATATGGACTAATACTGAAAAAAAACTAAATAATTCTGAAATAAGTAATAGAAAGAAAACTAATAAAATAACTGCATAATAACTAGTGATTCAAAGATATGTTCAGTAATAATTCGTAAACGTATAAATTCAAGAAAATGAAAGAAGCTGCAAACTTTACGAACTTCAAGATATATACTTGATACTAATTTATAAGTTGTAATATAAGATACTTCATTACTTGTTGTAATTATTCCGCTGATACCCCTAGACATCTTAAAACTTACTTTTACATATACTATCAACATACACTATACTGCACTGTACTACAAGCGGAATTGTTACGATAGGTAGATAAATAGACAGATAGATAGGTAGATAGATAGACAAACACACACACACATATCTATAGATAGATAGATAGATAGATAGACACACACACACACACACACACACACACACACACACACACACATATATATATATATATATATATGTATGTATATATATATATATATATATATATATATATGTGGTAGAAAACCCGACAATGTAAAGCTAGTTTTATATTGTGGGTTTTTCTACCATAGTATCAACACGGTTGAGTGTTTTCACCATTCATATATATATATATATATATATATATATATATATATATATATATATATATAGAGAGAGAGAGAGAGAGAGAGAGAGAGAGAGAAAGAGAGAGAGAGAGATAGATAGATAGATAGATAGATATAGATATAGATAGATAGACAGATAGATAGATAGATCGATAGATAGACAGATAGATAGATAGATAGACACACACACACACGTACGCACGCACGCACGCACGCACACACACACACACACACACACACACACACACACACACATACACATACATATATATATATATATAAATATATATATATATATATATATAT
The DNA here is from genome assembly GCF_019202785.1 of Penaeus chinensis. Lineage (NCBI taxonomy): Eukaryota > Metazoa > Arthropoda > Malacostraca > Decapoda > Penaeidae > Penaeus > Penaeus chinensis. The sequence continues at coordinate 15,686,921 of NC_061848.1, forward strand.
ATATATATATATATGGTAGAAAAACCCACAATGTAAAGCTATTGTGGGTTTTTCTACCATAGTATCAACACGGTAGAGTGTTTTCACCATTCATATATATATATATATATATATATATATAGAGAGAGAGAGAGAGAGAGAGAGAGAGAGAGAGAGAGAGAAAGAGAGAGAGAGAGATAGATAGATAGATAGATAGATATAGATATAGATAGATAGACAGATAGATAGATAGATAGATAGATAGATAGACACACACACACACGTACGCACGCACGCACGCACGCACACACACACACACACACACACACACATACACATACATATATATATATAAATATATATATATATATATATATATTGACACAAAGACAAACACAGTAACGTGTACACAAATATGAAAGGAAAACCGCCACAGTAAGAAAATAAAATAAAATTGAAATGTAACGTTTCGAACTCTTCACGAGTTCCTCTTCAGACGAATGATAAACCAAAATGGATACAAGGAGAGAATTTTGACAAGAATATATAGTGATTGAGAGACAGAACGAACGAGTAGACTCAGGTCTCAGGACGAGGGTCAAGGTCGAAGAGTCTGGGGAAGGCTTTGCTAACTAACGAGGAGGTAAGGTCATCCAAGCCCCATTGACCAGCACTCAAGTTAAAATTAGGCATTTTTCTAATTAATAGAGATTCTAACATTTTCCTTTCGTACGAGTTAGCTGATTTATGAATTAATTTCGCGTTTTTCCAGTTAAGCTGGTGACCTTCATCACGCAAATGAACGAAACACGCATTTGAATCTCTAGCATATCTGACGTCACGTTTATGTTCACTTATTCTTTTTTCAAAAGCTCTGCCGGTCTCACCTATGTAAAATTTTGGGCAAACATTACAGGGTATAGTATAAATACCGGGAGAAGTCCCCAGAGCACCACTAGTCGCATTGTGTTTAACCAAACTATTACGCAACGTGTTCGGGTACGTAAAAACAATATCAATTCCAACGCCTTTAAACATGTGTCTTTTTTCATCGAGGGACGGGTTATACGGAATGATTAAAAGATTATTGTCACTATCCTGTTGAGTATTACGGGTATGAGTGTAAAACTTCCATCTCGCAGATGAATGAGCCTGCTTTAAGAAAAATCGAGGGTATCCTAATTTAGAGAATGTATCAAATATGACGTCAATTTCTCGATCGATAAATTCATTATCACAAATCCTATATGCTCTCAGAAACATGGACGAGACTACTGACTTCTTAACATACAACGGGTGATTCGAGAAAAAATGAAGGTAATTGGCGGTGTGTGTAGGTTTACGGTAAACCGAAAATTTAAGCGTGCCATTTTCATTGAATAAAAGGACGTCGAGAAAAGGCAATTTACCTGAATCTTCCCATTCAACTTTGAAATTAATAGTACGCGCGAGGTTATTGAGTTTACCGAAAAAATCGTCAAAGTCTAAACGGTTTACTTGCCACAAAGAAAAAATGTCATCAACATAACGAAACCAAATCGTGTCGGGAGGGAGAATAGACGGAAGGAGTTCAGATTCAAACAACTCCATATATAAATTCGCAAGCACCGGACTTAAGCTACTTCCCATCGCGATACCATTGATTTGTTTATAAAATCCGCCGTCAAAAATAAAGACATTATTCGAGACACACAAACGGATGAGCTCGATAAAGCAATTGACCGGAATAGGGATCTTCTCATGAGATAAATAAAGTTTTCTTTCAAGGAAATCTAGCACATCGTCAAGCGGGACATTAGTGAACAAGGAATCTACGTCAAAACTCACTAATTTCTTACCGTGCGTCGGCAAGTTTCTAACCTTATCCATGAAATCCATAGAATGTTTAATATGACTATCAGAGAATGATCCCATAAAAGGAGATAGAACCCTCGCTAGCCAAGAGTCTAAAGGACGGGTAACTGAGTTGCAAGACGAAATTATAGGCCTTAGAGGGACACCCTGTTTGTGAGTTTTAGGAAGGCCATAAAAATACGGAATGGAGGGATTAATCGTTCTAAAGCGATCGAAAAATTTGGGGTCGGGACATTTAGCAGCAATACGCCTGAGGTTTTTACGAAAAGATTCCGTGACTGATGGGTAAGGGTTAGAGCGCAGTTTTTGATACGTTGAGTCGTCGTTCAGGAGGGAATGAGCTTTGCTTATATAATCTGATTTATCAAGTATAACAACGTTATTACCTTTGTCGGCTTTGGTAATTATAATGTCCAAATTGCGTTTAAGTGATTTGGTGGCCAAAAAATAACGTCGGGGTAAGCCTTTAAAATCGTCAAATAAATCAAGAATCGGATTTAACATAACACCTTTGAGGTAGCTAAGATCTTTCAACGAGGATTTGTTATGCTTCGCAATGAAACTATCAAGACCTTTAATATAATCTAAACAATGATTAGCGCCGGGTTTGGTAGCAAACGATAAACCAAAGCCTAAAAGTTCGGTTTCATAACGTGACAGGGAATAAGACGATAGGTTTACGACCGAGTCAGTAAGCGAAAATTTACACCACGCGCTACGTGAACAAAGATTAATGAGTTTATTGTGGAGGGATCTTTTATGACGTTCGCTTTCAAAGGAAGATCTACGCGCTGCAATGGCTAAAAGGTCGTCAATAAACTGAGCAGGGGTGACTTCTCTAAGCATTCTAAGACACTTACGAACTTGAAGAAACGCATCATCGACATCTAATTTAGCGCAACGGATACTATCGCATAAACGGTGACGTTCACAATCAGAAAAAGGAATGCCTAATCTAGAACTATAAAAATACTGGCCAAAAGAAGGGGGACTTACCTGCTCGTGTAAGCAGTCTTGTAGGACAAATTTCGTCTTGCAACTCAGTTACCCGTCCTTTAGACTCTTGGCTAGCGAGGGTTCTATCTCCTTTTATGGGATCATTCTCTGATAGTCATATTAAACATTCTATGGATTTCATGGATAAGGTTAGAAACTTGCCGACGCACGGTAAGAAATTAGTGAGTTTTGACGTAGATTCCTTGTTCACTAATGTCCCGCTTGACGATGTGCTAGATTTCCTTGAAA
>NC_061848.1:15694998-15702498 GCF_019202785.1 Penaeus chinensis
TGTGTGTGTGTGTGTATATATATATATATATATAAAATGTGTCTATATCTATCTATCTATCTATATGTATCTATATATATAGACGCATACATTTACTGTATGTATATATAAACACACACGCACGCACACGCGCGCGCACACACACGCACGCGCACACACACGCACACACAAACACACACACAAACACAAATTGTGGAGTATATCATTAAATTATTTTGTTATGACTCATTACAGGCATTATCTATTTTTTAGTCGACATTATGGGTACAAGGGCGCTAATTCACAAACAGAAATAGAATGATCATGCATATGTGGCTTTTTTTTTCTTTTTTTTTATTGCGGAAGATATATTGAATTTCGGGGTTAAAGATATGCATGTTTTTTTTTTTTTTTTTTTATTAGTACATTGACAAAAACGTTTTGTTGATAAAAATACGAATACGTTAAAAAAGCGAGTGATATATATATATATATATATATATATATATATATATATATATATATATATATGCACAACAAATATTGCGATAATCCCAGTGGTCGGGATTAGGAATAATTAAGGATAAAATAACGAAGGGAAGAACAAGACACACACGAACACGCCTACTTGTGTTTCCTCGCTCTTCCCTTTCGTGTTATGTCTTGACGTATATCATCGACTGCATCCCTTCTCTAGGACCGTTTCCATATTTTCGGTGATTTTTTCGGGGAGTGTGGCGTTCTTTAGCTCTTATTCATGCCTACGGAAGATTCTAAAACTCATATATAAATACACACACATTAGGTTGTATGCATTTTCACAGATTTATCTTTGCCAGCCAAAAAATGATAATGCAGCAAGACCAGTTCCATCTCTGCCAGGCAAAAATGATAATGCAGCCCCATCTTCATATGTCAGAAACGGTAACCTGAGCAAGGGCAGGATTCCTCCCCACCACCACCACACACTTTACGCAGTCAAAAACTTTCAATAACTATACACGCTTTTTTTCCCTCTGTCTGGTATTAATGTTTTTCACGCTTGATTGAGGTATCGTGGGATTATGCAAATATCTTGGATTTTTGTTTCACGAAGTATGTTAGCTTTACGATTTGAGATTACTTTTGTTAAATTTGAAGAAATTTTGATAAGTTTTTCATATGATAATTCAAATGTCATCTATTTTATAAATACTGCTAATCATTTCAGTTTTCATGTACATTCTGCAATTTTGATAGTTTCGCTTAGCCAACCCAGTTATTTATTTATAAAGATGCACTCAGAATCCTGGGATAAAGTACTTGCAAGTTTTTTTTTTTTTCTTTCTCTCATTCAAATCATGACTTTTCCCCCTCCACCTTTCTCTCTTTCACTTTCTCTCTCTCTCTCTCTCTCTCTCTCTCTCTCTCTCTCTCTCTCTCTCTCTCTCTCTCTCTCTCTCTCTCTCTCTCTCTCTCTCTCTCTCTCTCTCTCTCTCTCTCTCTCTCTCTCTCTCTCTCTCTCTCTCTCCATCCATCTATCTATCTATCTCTCTCTCTCTTTCTTTTATATTACACGTAATTTTTGTTGAGAGCGGCTTTAATGTGTATTCTGCATTGTCATGAAACTGATAAAGAATCCTTATATTTGTTTTACATTTCTGATCGTAAACAACAGCTTGACTGATAATCTAAGGATAATGAGACTAACAAGAGTGAAGAGAAAATGCAAGGAAAACAAAACACATGTGGAAACAGTGACGTGCTTAAAGACCAAATAGCAAAATACGTAAGATACAACGCCATACATCCGATATTCGAGAACAGACCCCCGATGGCTTCGGATATTTTGGCATTCCCCTCACATTCAGGTTAAAACTATCGACTACTAGACTCCTAAGGTATTACTTATTCAGGAAAAATACTGCAGTCTTCTCTTATCAGTACGAGTTCCCTGTGGCAACTCGAACAGCCCCGAGATAAAGATGTGCCTTGCATCTCAGAGGAAGTATTGCCTCGATTTCTTGATTCTCGCGAGGCGCTTCTCCTGGAATGCAGGAGGCCTCCGAAGATTCCATTTTTGATATTTCGATGAATTCGTGAAAGCTGACTGGGAGTGAAACCAGAGACACGTTTTCAGCTGATGTATTGTTAAACTGTAGAATCTTGACATACGAAGCGCATTCTTGATGTTTATTTTATATCCATTTCTTTTAATGAAATTTACGTTTGATGCTAATGATAATGATGAATATAATCATAATCATCTCCATGAAAATGAAGATTACTGTTGACAAACAACCATTCAAGACTAGGAACAAACAATGGAATAGCAATGACGTGCTTTTACTGGACTGAAAGACCTCTTGTTTCTTGGAGTTTTCCCTTGCTCAGTACAAACTTTGAACGAGTCTTAGCACATGAGAGCTACACGTTTCGCTGTATGTATTGAAGGAGGTTATATTCCTTTCTTTCATTTATACTGATAGGGTTTAGAAAATATCTTCTCAGTACTTATTGTTTAATAGATAGATGACTAGATATTGTGTAAAGTATTTCAAATGCAACCATCGATTTCATGCCATGATAATATTTTGTAATTTGATTACTACATATTCCCTTGCAGTATATTGTAAACTGTTTGATGTTTTCAAACAAAAACGACAAAAAAGAATGAAACGTTTCTCAGATAAATGCAAAATTAAATGTAAGGCTTAGTTATTATACAACATTTACACCGAGTTGCTTTATTTTACAACTGGAAGAATTAACACAGCAGCAACACATATTTTAGCTAAAAGGTAATCTGGTTCTGAAGGTTTCCTTTAACCCAATGCCGTCGGGGAAAATGAACAAAAAATGGGGAAAATGCTGTGCCCGTTTTCTATATTTTTTGTGAAATGTCTGCTCATAGATGGCTCTGCTAGTGCTTAGCCACATAGGAGTCAATTAGTAGACCTTGTGACCATACGTGATTTGAATTGGCGGGAAAAACGTGTTTTTTACTAGTGCTATGGATATCGATGGTGTTATTTTTATTATAAACATTATAATTATTATAATGTTTTTTAATATTAGTAACAGCAAAATAAGATAATGTAAAATATTTCGTAAATCAAAGAAAAGGGTGAACGGGCGAGACGGGCAGTACTCCTAACTGGCTCATTGGTGACTTAGTACAAGTATAGCCATCTATGAGTATAAACAATCAAACAAGTACTAACAGTGGGCAAAGCACGTGTCTACCCGTCGTATCCGTCGGCAAGGGGTTAAAACCTAGTCACTAATATACAAAATACAACGGAATTATTTTACAATTTTAAAACGTTACATTTCTCTGTAATTTATCTGTGTTAACAATCGGTATTCGCCTACATATTATACTTATCAATCAGGTATAAGGAAGGACTAACGACTCATGTTTCTGGTTTCTGATGTGATATCTCGCCAGGTTGCTTGTTTAGTGAAAACTGACAACTCTCTTCAATGGCTAGCCAGGAAACAAGAAGGAGATCTCATTCTAGCGTTCATAGTACATTCGGTAATGCCCGTTTTGTGTATTATTGGCTGAACATAATCAAAGGCATATGTAGCGAACTGTCCTGTGTACCAGCAGTCACGAGAGAGCCCACAGAAGGTGATGAGGCACCTTAACAGTTACCTGTAGAGAGGGTTTCGATGGATCTCATGGATTTCGAACATTCTATCTCCATTACCATTGATTCTCTATTCTGGCTAGACGGATGGCTTGAAAATTCAAATGTGAACTATATCATATGAGAAATACCTTGTGGTAAAGGCAATTAATAGCGTGTCCAACATGGATCCTACTATTCTAGGAATGTGTCACAAGATAATTGCTGTGTGTCAGTGTGATCTTCGGATCACCTCACAGTGAGATGATAGCCTGATAGTTGGGGTTTCATCACCAGATAAGAGTGACCGTCTGCGTGTAATATTCAATATTCTTGGGCCTCAAGTCTCATGTTTTCCTCAGTGTCAGGGAATTGCCTTTTCCCAAGACCTGATGAGGCATTCCGAGGAGAAACTGTTAGAGAACTGAAGAATTTCAAGGTAGTGGCAATAAAGAATTTTAAGATGAAAGTTGATGGTTTGGAACATTTGAAACACTAGTCCTTCCAGAATCGGCTAAGTTGGTGTAAGGTAAGGTCATAAGTGCCTAACCCTATGTGGTGCTTCCATTTTTATGGACATGGAGCCAATTCTTACTGTCTTAGGGGTTATCTATAATTATCAACATTTTCAATAGAGTACAAAGAATACTCTTTTCTGGTACCCCCTCTCCCTCCCCTCCCCTTCCCAGAGAGTAATTTGAAAATGTAGATCCCGAGCATAAATGAAGCAACTAGTCTTCAACTACGTTGTGCAGGGTGGTCTGATAAAACCCTTGATGGCACCTGGGGACCAGGTTTTCATCTGGGACATTTTACTCAACCAGCTAGGAGGATTCACACTTGACAAACAACACTGTACCCAAAACAGGTATTTCCAATAAAAATGCCATGATTTGATTGGCTGGCACAATATTAAAAAGCATACTACTGAAGAATTCTGTCTGTCTCGACACCTGGCCATCATTATTCCTCAATAGAATAATAAGCCCCACAGCTACTGTGGTTTATCGAACTCCAATTTGACATACATGTATATCAATAAAAGACCTCAAGTTCCGAATCGTAAGGGATGCCAAGAGCTATCAACGGTCGCACATGTAGTGGAAAGATGTGCAACATTCTCAGACCATAGATGTATGTACTTGTCACCCCCATATACACTAGAAATATATTGGGGAGTATTGTGACATAGGTCTTCTTAGAGAAAAGATAGAATTTAATTATGCATCATATTTTTTGCGATAATTTTATACATTTAGATTATAATATTTCTGCTTGGACTTTTTATATAATATTTATTATTTTTATATATGAGACAGTTATTGATAAATTGTTTTATGTTTTAAACATTTTAACATTTTAATCCAATAAAGTATTCGCCGCTTATAACTTTAGCTGTTGATACAGCAGATAGTTTTAAATAATAAATTCATTTATTATTTATTAAGCATGGTTTACTGAACGATGTCACCAGGTTTACAGGGACAAACATACTGCATACAATCTTTGGTCTGCTAACCGCACTTCTCCTTGGTGGGAGAATTGTGTTGCCATGCGAAATACAGCAACTAATGTTTGTAAGGAGGCTAAAACTGAATATAATGTTAATTTGAAAGTTCTCTCAGAAGCGTCACAGCCACATAAATGGTTGTCAACCATTTTGTTTGATGCGGAGTCTTCCCTTCCTCCTTTAATGAAGCGTGATAGTAGTGTTACTTTAATCCGATTGAGAAAGTAGCAGAAGGCTTTAATGGTGACTAGACCCTAATGGCTTGTTTCCTTTTATTTAAAAAAAGGCTAAAGGGTCAATTAGTCATTAAATTAGCTGTAATCTTACGTCTTTTAGTTCCTCAAGAGTCCTGGCGCTTTGGCAATGTTACCCATGTTATCAAGGGGTCCACTATAGTCTTCACCTGATTATAGGTGCATTTCAGTTACATAAATTTTATTTAAGATTCTTGAACGTTTGCTGGTCAAACGTCTTTTTTGACAGGTAGACAACAGCGTGTTCATACTAATGGTAGTTAGCTCGTATTCCTGTGTGTCTTCTGGGGTTCCTTAGGGTAGTGTTCTTGGCCCTTTGCTCATCTTGTATACAAGCAATATGTAGTCTGGCATTACTAATACAATGTTGGCATATGCTGATGATGCTTCTGGCTATGCTGATATTACTTCACCAACAACCAGTGCTGCTGGTTAATGGAGTCCTAATCACTTCGGTGGATGATCTAAAACTCTTAGGTGTAACCCTTGATTCAAAGCTTACATTTGAATTGCAGATAAGGAATATGGCCCGAGAAGTTTCATTTAAGTTAGGCGTCAGATTGTCTTCAGAGATTGTAACTTCTCCGACTCGTGATAAGTTTAAAAGATCAACTAATATATGCGTAAATAGTTGATGATTTTCTTCCCTTTCTTAGCTTTGTTTTGACCTGCACTGACGCCTTTGATGGCATAATTCTCTTCATATGGCTTACAACAATAGCAATAACAATGATAATGATGATAATAATAATAATAATAATAATAATAATAATAATAATGCAATAACTGAGTGAAACTGTAAACCTATGAAAGATAAAACTTTTTTTATATTTATAAAAGTACTAACAAGTAATAGAACACGTATTTAGCTGACAGTCTCACTGTAGACCTGATGATAATTCAATCATGGTGCTCACGGTAGGGCATGAAATTAAATCCTACCAAGTCCAAGGAAATGATGGTGAGTCAGTCTAGAACGCAGTTGCCTCGACATCCAAGTCCGCTGATTATTGGAGTCTTAATCAGTGGATAACCCAAAGCTCTTAGGTGTAACCCTTGATTCAAAGCTTACATTTGAATTACTGATTAGGAATATGGCCCAGGCAGTTTCATCTAAGTTAGGCATCATTCGTAAGTGCAAGAAGATTTATGAAGATGACAACATTATTCGTAGATGCTTATTTTCATTTATTCTGTCTCACGTACGGCTGCATGATCGTTCTTTTAATTCCATTAAACTTCTCCTGTCTGACTTAAATCTGGACATTGGGCATCGTAGTGATATTGGGACTCCTCATAGTCTTATACATCCCCTGTATAAGTTTTTACCTGATTTTTATCAATCTGCAAGCGGTACTAGAAGTTCTATGACCCTCTATTCAATGACATTTGATGCAAGTCGACCGTCTGCTTTTCAGTTTTCTAGATGCTTTTTACTGCCATTTGTGGGCTTTAGAATAGATTGCCTTCAGTGAGTGTAATTTCTCCGACTTTTGATAAGTTTAAGAGATCAGTGAATATATGCGTAAATAGGTGATGAATTTTTATTTTCTCTTTCTTTCTTAGCTGTGTTTTGACCTGCACTGACAACTTTGGTGGTCTAATTCTCGATTTTTGTTTCTTCTTTATATGGTTTACCATAATAATAATGCAATAACTGAGTGAAACTGTAACCATATGAAAACTCAAGCTATTTCATATTTATAAAAGTACTTACAAATAACAGAACAGAGTATACTTGTATTTACACTTAACAAATACTTTAACACATACACAAACACCATGAGACACCAAGGACACATACCCATTGAGGGATTACAACTTTTAGGTTTACTGTACATATGAAGGGCTAGTAATTTGTCTATCGTAGCATGTCCAAATTGCAGAATTTTCTTTGATCTCTTTCGCTCTCGCTCTCTCTCTCTCTCTCTCTCTCTCTCTCTCTCTCTCTCTCTCTCCTCTCTCTCCTCTCTCCTCCTCCCTCCCTCCCTCCCTCCCTCCCTCCCTCCCTCCCTCCCTCCCTCCCTTTCTCCCTCCCCCCCTTCCTCCCTCTGTCTCCCTTTATCAGAATGCGATTACCCTGTGCAGTACGCCTCCCTGCCGCACAGCATTACTGAACCTATCCATTACCGGCGCCTCCCAA
>NC_061848.1:15709998-15712498 GCF_019202785.1 Penaeus chinensis
ATGTATGTATGTATGTATATATATCCACACACACACACACACATATATATATGCCTTGCCAGTCTGTCTCCTCAAGTTAACCTTACTGGCAGCATACCATATAGTTGATAGTGTTGGGGGAAGAGCAAATGCCTCTCTTACCCAGCAAGTAAGGCGGGCTGATGGTCCCACTGGGTTGGCGAGTGCTGAGACTGGGAGCAGGGGGTTAGCCGTTGTCTTGTCTGCGTCCCACCGGCCGCCAACCTTGCATGAGGCTTGTGTGACAAAGCCCGTGGGACCCTCTTATGGGGCCTACAGCCAGCAAACCCTCACTGTGTGGGGCAGCGTCGGTGGGGGTGGTAGGAGTGATGTCCACCCGGAGTGGCTGCCCAAGGTTAAACCTCAGGCGGGCTGTCAGGGTGGAGGCTTGGAACCTCCGTTCTTTGAGACAGGACGATCAGTTACCACTATTGTCGAGGGAGCTGAAGAGTTGAAGTGGCAGCGGCACAATTAGTGTGGATGGCTACACTTATTACTAGACAGGCCGCAGCGATGGCCACCATCTCCAGGGAGTAACCATAGCCATCTCCAGCAGCCTCGGTAGTAGAGGTCACTCCAGTCGATGAGTGTATAATGTTATTGAGACTGAAGCTTTTTGTCTCTTATTGCTGTGTACGCTCCTACTGATGTATATAAAATTGATGAGAAAGAGATGTTTTATGCCAAACTTGCCTGTGACAGATAGCTGTCCTCACCAAGATATTCGTATTGTTCTGGGTGACTTCAACTGGCTGTGACCGAGTTGGCTATGAGATGTCTGTTTGTCCTCATGGCTCAGGAGCTGATGCTGGCAGTGATAATAGCTTCCTTTTCCGGGACTTTGCTAGGTCCCAGATATTGAAGATTTCTGGTTCCCGGTATCAGTCGTATGGCGCTACTGGTAATGTAGTCGAGGAGATCGACCACATTCTCCTTATTACTGGCTAGAGGATCCTCAAGAACTACTGAGTGTATTGAAGGACTGAGTTCTGTGGGACTGATCATAGATTAGTTGTGGCTTCTCTCTGGGTCCACTTCAGAACCGCCTGTTGCTCCAATGAACACTTTAGGGTGTTTCATGTGGACAGACTGAGGGAGGGAGAGTGTGCCAGGGGGTTTGTTGAAGCTATATCTTGTCATTTCACAGCACTCGGAGGCCTGACCTTGTTCTGCTGTGGGACACCTTCAAGCATGAAACGCTCTTTGCCCAAGAATCGATTGGTGAATGAGCAAGAGCAAGACAGTATTTCATCTCACAAGAGATAAAGATGCATGTTGTGTGGCTCGACTTGCATTGTTCCTTCTGTACAGGAATAGGTCATTGCTCAGATGGGACAAGGAACAGTTTATCAGGAATCTTGCAGAGGAGGTCTAAAGCCATTTCCAGGTAAATTACCTTCGTCCTGTCTACTAAGCCCTGAGAGAGCTGAACTACAAGCACTCCTCACAGACGACTGCAGTCTGCTCAGCAAGTGGTCAGATAATCTCAAAACCTGTTGAGGTGCAGGTGCGTTGGGCTGAGTACTTTGAGCAGTTGTACCAGGTTGATCTACCAGCAATTAACTTGAATGCGGGTAATGTCGAAATTCCTTTGACAGACCCACCAATCAGCGAGGACCCACATTCCCTGACTGAAGTCAGGAGGGCGATCTCCAAGCTAAAGAGTGGTAAAGCAGTGGGTAAATGCAGCATCCCATCTGAACTGTTAAAGGCTGATAGGCAAGGGGCTGTCCTGTCTGCCATATGGCAGGCTGGTACCATCCCACTGACCTGCTGAGGGGTGTGGTCATCCCTCTCTCGAAGGGGGAAGGGGATCATTGGGACTGCAGACATCACCGAGGCATTATACTGCTCAGTATACTAGGCAAGGTTCTCGCTCATATCGTGAGATGTATCAGAGACCACCTGCTGAGGCATCAGAAGGTGGAGCAATCTGGATTGACTCCTGGTAAGTCCATAATAGACTGTATCCTTGCACTTTGAATCATTGTAGAGCACTGTCGTGAATCAGGATGTGTGCTGCTTGCAGCTTAGATCGATCTCAAGAAGACGTTTGATACCATACATCGCGAATCACTCTGGGAAATCCTGAGACTAAGAGAAATTCCAACAAGGATTACTGGATTAATAGCAAGCCTGTATACTGGTACTGAAAATGATGTCGAGCTTCTTCCGTGTTAGTTTAAAAGTGAGGCTAAGCTGTGTTCTTGCACGAACACTTTCCAACACTTGCATGAACTGGATACTGGGTAGAGCTACTGTTCATAGTCACTGTGGAGCAACTCTGGGCAATATCAAGGTTACAGACCTTGACTTTGCCGATGATGTTGCCGTACTCTCTGAATCTCTGGAAACCCTAGTGGCGGCTCTTGATGCATTTAGCAATGAACCAAGGCCGCTGGGGCTAGAGGTCTCCCGGACCAAGACCAAGATCCAGGACTTTGGGGCCCTACTAGGAGATCCTGTTCAGTTGGTACGTGCT
>NC_061848.1:15722498-15724998 GCF_019202785.1 Penaeus chinensis
CGGCAGCGTCGTTTCACTTAATTCGGTACCAATAATCTTCCCGACAAACAAGACAGTCATCTGACAGCTAGTGTTGTCAGATCTTAAATTTATAATTTACTAAAAACGAATTTGGTGAATATATGAACGTGAACACACACACACACACACACACACACACACACACACACACACACACACACACACGCACACGCACACGCACACGCACACACACACACACACACACACACACACACACACATTTACGTATATATGTGCGTGTACCCTAGGTTGGGACGCCGAAAGTGGTCCGTATCAGTTAGAATGTTAAATCATTTGTGAATAAATAAGTCCATGGTTTAAACAGAAGAGAGCGAGTGGTAAGCAACAATGTGTAATACAATATACTGCACTGTGAACTAGTAGATCACTGGTTGCCAATTTACACTGGAATCTATATGGATCAACAATAAGCTAGGGGCATAGGCATGACTTTTCAAAATGAAAATTTAATACAGGTCACAGGATATAATATCACCCATCTGGCAGTATTATTGACGATGAAGGGCATGTAGAGGATATGTTTTACGTTCCTGACATGATTATAGTTCAAATATGACTGGAACTACAGTGAAAACTAAAAAAGAAAAAAAAAATGCAGATCTGTACGTAAGATCTTACCTGTTTGCATGCATACTGAGAAGGACATCACAAGTGAAGCAAAACTATCTGTAAACTTTTTAAGAAATAATACTACAATTTATCTGCATCAATTTTTCATTTCAAGTTCCGTGGGCGAAACATCGACGCCGAAATATACCGCTCGAACAAAACCAGTCGTATCACACCGAGCGTCCATACAATTCATTTTGCTGGATTATTCAGAATTTATGTAGACATTGAGGAAGATGTCTGATTATACTGCACTACATGCAGCACATTTTATTTAACTAACTTAAATGAGTACCAGGTCAGACAATTATTTAAATATAAGCAAATCATGCATTATTATGATTTGTTTGATTATTAATCACATAAGTAGACAAGAGAAGAGAACTTGTGAGATAGTTAACCAAATACTTGTAGTAGACTGGTAATATGGCATTTACATTGTAAAGAAACAACGAACTTTGAAATAGAATATGTCTATTTATGTAAGTAGATGATAAGAGTAACATTAAAATAAATTCACGGTAACCAGTGATCAACAATTGCACCACATCCAATCATGCTGTTTGCTTCACTTCTTGCACACTGGCAAAGGCCATTCAATATCTACAACAAATATTGTGGGAAGAATTATAGGGTGTTCATTTTCACACAGGCACAAGGTTATTTCTGTCTATAATGGACAGAACAAATAAGGAAAAAACTCTTCATCGGTGATATTTCCCTAGTTAAATATCATATCCGAATATATGTGGCTGAGGTTTTAGACCACTGCTAAAGTGAAGGCCTGAGGTCACTGCATTGCTTGATGCTAGGTCTGTAGACTCTGACAACCAATTCTGATCATGCCTCTACTTTGCGTTTTTATCTCCACAGTGGATTTTTTCACATATCTGTTTAGCATTATCCTAGATATTAACTCAAGAAAATGATAAAACATCTACTCTTTTATTCAGTACACTCAAGAAATGAAATCGTTCATTATAATACACTTATATCCACATTCCAATTCGAAGAGAGAGAGAGCAATAACATGACACTGAAGAATCCTCGAAGAATCCTCGCGTATGGTCCAAAGAAATACCTATATATTACACTATGCTATTTGGATAATGTAGATATATATCAAGAAATAAGCCAGATATTTGGAGTAAATGAATCAAATACTAATAACTTAGTTCAAAAAGTAATTATTGTTGTCTGTTAATTCGACAGATAATATATCAAATGGTCCCAGTGAGATGTTTCTCATGGTAAAATCGACTCTATGCTTGCCCTAAGTATAGATGAGAATAGGATGCCTAACAGCACGAAAACTCCTGTAGCCCAACTCGTGAGAGCTCCTGTTCTTTCCTTTCAATATATGTGCTGTGATGCGGATTCTACTCCAACGACCGCTTGACAATAATATTTGCACGAAATATCTTCTTTGGTCCCTTAGGGCAAGGCTGACATTCCCTCTGATTATAGGGATATCATATGAGCATTATTTATTCCGAATGATATTACTGAAACATTCAACGAAAATCTGAGTGCATTTAAGAAGTAAAGCTCACACACACACACACACACACACACACACACACACACACACACACACACACACACACACACACACACACATACAAACACACATACACACACACACACACACACACACACACACACGCACGCACGCACGCACGCACACACACACACACACACACACACATATATATATATATCTATATATATTGTACATATTAATCTATATATATCTATATTTATATCTATATCTGTATCTATATGTATATATATATAAATATGTTTATATATATTGCATATATTGTACATATTACACATATCATATATA
>NC_061848.1:15742498-15744998 GCF_019202785.1 Penaeus chinensis
GGTCCCCTGGCAGTTGCGAACCAAAGTTAAGACTCCGTCGCGGAATATACGGCTATTTTCCGAAGTTACTGTCGCATGTAATATATGAATGAGGGGGAGACAGGGGGAAACAGAGATAGTGGAGGAGGATGACGAGAATGAGAGACATAAAAGCACACAGAAATAAAGAGAACGATGTAATTTGGAAGAGAAATGCTGAAGGAAGAGGTAAAGATGAATAAAGAAAAGAAAAAGCAGCCAAGATCAGATAAGGTGTTTGGTTACTGGCTGTCTAGAATATGGTGTGGCTAAATATATATATATATATATATATATATATATAGAGAGAGAGAGAGAGAGAGAGAGAGAGAGAGAGAGAGAGAGATAGACAGAGAGAGAGAGAGAGAGAGAGAGAGAGAGAGAGAGAGAGAGAGAGAGAGAGAGAGAGAGAGAGAGAGAGAGAGAGAGAGAGAGCACACACACACAACATAGATGTATGTGAATATATGTATAAATATATATATATATATATATATATATATATATATATATATATATATATATATATATATATAGTTGCTCCTCTTTACAAAGTAGCGAATTATTGTAACCTGCGTGCAGGGACTCCTAACTACGCTATTGGCTCATTCTGCCTCATTGTCTCTTACAAACTTTCTGTTAATTTCTCTCTCTCTCTCTCTCTCTCTCTCTCTCTCTCTCTCTCTCTCTCTCTCTCTCTCTCTCTCTCTCTCTCTCTCTCTCTTTCACTCTCTCACACACACACTCTCTCTCTCTCTTTCGAGAGAGAGAGAGAGAGAGAGAGAGAGAGAGAGAGAGAGAGAGAGAGAGAGAGAGAGAGAGAGAGAGAGAGAGAGAGAGAGAGAGAGAGAGAGAGAGCTCATTATCTCCCTCGAGATTTAACACAGCGCTGAAGGTGAATCACAGCTCGCAATGTCCTCTGATGTTGCGTAAAGAGACATTTTTCATTAATGCATCTGATATATATAAGCAAATCAATTAAAAATCACGACCCGAGATAAAGGATTGCATATCAGAGATATGTATATGCAAATAAAAAAAGATAAGAAAACAGCTGTGCATCAAGAGCAAATATGTCCTAACATATTACGTCTTGGGCAAGGTAAGTAAACACTGACCTTGCTCATGACGTACACCTTTAGGCGATCGTTAATGCGAGAAACGTCACTCACAAGCGTATATTTCCAGACAAGAAACAAATGAGAAATGTACGAATTTTTGCAACAAGATGGCAATGATTTGAAGAAATATTTACATGAAAATGAATTCGTTTCTTTTGTAAACTTTGTTTATTTGCCTGAATAAGCTGTTGCGTGTTTGAAGATTTCATGCAAGCTAACGACGTATGTGTGTATGTGTGTATATATATACACATACACATAAGTATACGTGTGTGTGTGTGCGTGTGTAGTCAGATACAAATATGTATGTTCGAATACATATTTTCCTCCAAATTAAGCGATTGTGATATAACATATACTGCTACTCCATCAAAAGCTACGTGAAAGAAACAACTATTTGTTCAGTATTGCAATGAGAGAGTGTAAGCACTTCCGCTTCGTCGCCAACTTGTTGCAGCTGCTGTTCCCTTCTGCTCCTCATCATTAATCAAGTCTGTAACTGACGCCCACTAACTCATGTGTTGGCGAGAGGATGTTGATTATATAATCTCGTCACCGTCAACATTGGATCTGCTACGAGCGCGGGCCGTTTGCAGGTTAAGTAGGTCTGTTTGTCCACTCGAAAGAAGAGAACATTAGAAAATGACTGCGCAAATTTAACTCCTCAAGTTTTTGCCAATTTGTGTAATTATTGAACAGTCAGTGACAAAAGAATGGGTGAAATCTATTTTTTTTTTTTTTTTTTTTCTTAACAAAATTAGTTTCCGAGACCTATCAGTTAAAATGCCAGTGCTTGCACCATGGTGCTAAAATGCTCAATTCGACATTTTGCTAACTTTTCTTAACAGTATGCGTTAGTAAAGTTATTAATTCAAAGGTACGCATTCGTTCTTCGGTTGTTGGTGTCATAATATTTGCTATTGCTGATATTGTGTAGCAATATATACAGATATAACTAATAACTACATGGAGCTTCTCAAAGGTGTAATACCTTCCATATAATATGAATTCTCCAACGGTTCCGCTACTTCAGTATTTATTGCTTAAGGACTAAGTGTTTTCTGTGGTCTTTGTCAGCTCCTACGGATAAGGAGTGCCCTGTGCCTTTCCTTAAAACTTATACCCTTTAATGTGTTATAATACAGCAGTGTTTAATCTGTAGAACCTTTTCCAGCAGGCATCCTTCGATAAAGGCCTGTGCTGAGCCTGAGTTACAGGTTGCGGTTTGAGTTCCTGTAGGAGTTGGCTCTCTTAGACTTGTAACCACTGAAGCCTTTGACAAGAACCTGCTAAGAACCTGATATTTTTGTGGGAGGGTATTCATAGACCGTAATGAATACCCGAGACAGTCACAGTTGTCA
>NC_061848.1:15787498-15797498 GCF_019202785.1 Penaeus chinensis
CCCGATGACTTCAAAGACTGAATAAGACTTCGGGAAAACCGTTTACTTTTTCAGTGATTTTGGTAGCTGCATTTGCTGTGTACTAGAAGGATATCAATCAAGCTAGAAGGATATCATTCTGTCCGTAATATGAATATCTAGATTATTATTACGCCTAGAATAAGATCAGTCTGTCTTGACGAATAACATTCTGTTGGAAATAATGTAAAATTGTTTAGTAGAATATTAATATCTAGAAGAGTATGAATATCTAGACGAACCCAGTTTATCTAGGTAAACAGAAATGTCAAAAAGTCACTATATCCTTGGCTTGCGTCGTCGGTTTTGCCGTCAAAAGTGATACATTTACATTATGTACTAGTGCGTGAACACATACACAATATATATATATATATATATATATATATATATGTGTGTGTGTGTGTGTGTGTGTGTGTGTGTGTGTGTGTGTGTGTGTGTGTGTGTGTGTGTGCGTGTGTGTGTAGATATATGGAGAAATAGGTATATGTGTTCATATACAATGAGTGTGAGAAGTGTGAGTGAGTAATGCTTTTAATCAAAGCATATTGAAAGTCGAAGTTCTTTTAATGTTACATAATTTTCCGTAATGTAAATGCACACCGCAAAATTCTCAAGCGAACGCCATACTCAGACTCGAATGATCTCCAGATTCAAGTCAGTTGGTTCCGTGATAACCACAGAGAATAACAAGCGCTAAAAGGCGCTTCTGTATTCCATACGGCAATCAATTCCCACAAGTTAGTCCGACTCTCACTTCGGATCAAGACAGCCGCTCTTTTCTCCGCGGAATGAAATGCGCGTCTGTTCTTCTTCGGTCTCGTTGCCTTGACGAGCCGTTCCTTTGCCTTACTAATGCGGCGATGCGTTTCCGGGCTTCACCCATTTCCCGCAACACGCACGGGTCGCGCGCCTCATCTGTTCAGCAGGAGGTGGGCCTGGGGGAAGGCTGTGAAGAGGCTAAGGAGGACTATAAAAAATCAAAATATTAGTGAATGGCAAATAATATTTATTATTTAATTCATAAACAAGATAAAAATAAAAGGTAAAACAGGAAGGATAAAAATGAAACTTATTACCACAAAATACGGAATGCAAGAAAAACAGGAAAAGAATGAATAAGCTGAATGCTTAAATATCATGGAAATATGCGGGGGTGAGGGGGGGGGGGGGTCATATGATTCAACATGAAAGGTATTTTCTCAACACTTTAATCACATGGCCTGTTCGCGCAACCCTCAGTCGAGCCCCTGGCGTCACTGATATCCCGTGTCAAAATCTTCCCTCGCAATGTCCCTCTTTGTATTTTTCCCCAAGTCCCTCTTTCGTTCTTTCTCTTCCCTTCTCGTCTCCTTCCGTTGCCCTTTCTCCGTTCTTACCTTTCCCCGTCCATCCCCTTTATTATTCCTTCCTCATCTCCTTTCTCCTCTTCCATCATTTCAAATAATCATCCCAAATATCCAATGGCGTCAGTCAAGAACAGGGCAATACTAAAATATATTCCTTAGGCCATTCTGCTCCTTCTAGACATCAAGGATAAAGAATTTCTAAATTGACTCTCATATCAATAACAAGTCATTGACGTTTTGATTGACGGTGTAAATTTCTTCGTGTTGCTTTTATCTCAATTGTTTTTATTCGTAATGTGACTTGATTTCAATGGCCACTTTATGCGTTGCCAGAGAGGTAACCAATTTTCTAGACGTGATCTGGTCGTTTTTCGTTTTAGGATATAGGAGCGACAATTTATTTTAGTAGTCCAGTCATGCATAATCATAATTTTCGTCATTACCTACCGCAATATTCAGTTCATTTACACACTAGCATTTTAAATATCCAGTCATTTCACCTTTTGTATTAATAACATAGATGCCGTGCTGTTCGTGGAAGTTTGGTATAGTGGCTACTTAATACACTGGTTATTTTCATAGTGTGTATTATCTCAGAAAATATATAAAAATGGCGACAGAGCGCGGACTCTGGAGTATTCTGATTTACCACGTCTCTGTTTTACTTACATTTAAAAGTGATTTGTATTTTGAAAACTTTCATACGATTTTATTATATTGTTTCTAGTCATAGGTTTATTATTGTTTCTCATAGGTAAATTGGCGAATCGAAGTACTCCAGGGGCAGAGGTGAGTTGCCAGTTCTTCCTTTCCCGTGATTATACTAAGACATATAAGATCTCTGTAGCCAGAAACAAGAGTTCTGAAGAATAACACAGCGCCCTCAGACCCTGTTATGCCTGCTGCGGGTACACTAGTTATCGGATCTGTCAGTCTTCATGAATGTTTAAAACTAAATCATGTAGCAACTAGTGAACCTCAGCTTTAACTCTTCGTCCATATAAAATCCCTGAATGCTTAAGTATCTGCCGTAGCATTCCAGCGTTATGTGGAAACGTAACGTTTTTTCCGTTTTACTTCATTCCAGTTATAAAGACGAAAATGAGTGTCCGGGCTTGCGGTCGATGTCCAGCGGGTCGCGAATGGGGGAATCAAGGGCAACCTGCTCCACCTGCGACCCACTGTGAGGCATATGGGGCAATACCTCCTCATGTGGGTACCAGGCCCTGTGGTCCACTGCCCACCTTCATTTAGGACAGTACTAGAAAGGATGCCAGTGACATTCAACTTGTGCATCGATATTTAATCTCAGGAAGCAGCGCTCGATCAGTCTCGCAAAACACTCCCCCATCAAGTTCTTCTTGGGTAACATGAGAGTTTTCATTAATCAAAACGACATCATCCAGGGGTAATAACTCGCACCCAGCTCATACTTAGCACCTCAGTTTGGTAAGTCGCTAAAGCATGGGCTTACAATAGTCCTCTCTTTGCAGTTATTACTAAAAATTAAAAGTAATCCATAAACTGCAAAGGACATTCATAAAATACATAAAATATATTCAATTTGCACTGACGCAATATATCAGTCAGTCAGTCAGTCAGTCAGTCAGTCAGTCAGTCAGTCAGTCAGTCAGTCAGTCAGTCAGTCAGTCAGTCAGTCAGTCAGTCAGAAGAATGAAGAATAAAAGGAAATAATAATTACGTAAATTATAAATTTGAGTTCATTCAATGATTCAAGTATAAAAAAAGGAGGCAGTTCCATCGGTTATCCATTAAAATGATAGAAAGATAAGTGGTTGAGACGTGCGGAGAAGTTTGCGTGCTGCCATGAATCCGATCGTGGATTTTAAAAACGTCTCGGCAGATTTTCCTGTTTACACGTCAAATTCATGCGACAGATAAGATCGGTACTATCCCCTCGGTAGGTGAATGAACAGTCTTAGTAATCATCTGTTATATATCACGTCCAGGTATGTAGACACCCGCACGGAGGTTCGAATCCATTGATTTTGCCTGCTTGGATTAAAATTATATCGTTGAGATAGAATTACATACTAATATGAATTATTAAAAGCGAAAGGAATGATTCTCCGAATAAAGACTCGTGTTCTTGAAACGTAGGAAAAGAATCATGAAAGAACGGATATTTTTTTCATCTCCAAGGCAGAGGCACTTATCAGAGAAGGCTCAGCGCGAATCGGTATCCGATATCACATTCGGCGTCTTCGCAGGTGAGTTGCAGTCCATCTGAAGCTGTTCGCGTTATCAGGCCAAGTTCAGCGATTCCCAACTTTAGGTCATGCGGGCGGGAACAGATATCGACGTTCCCGCTGAAAAGTGGGGCAGGCCAGGCAGGCCATGCGAACTGACTGTTTTATGCTAATATGTTTGAGAGAGAGAGAGAGAGAGAGAGAGAGAGAGAGAGAGAGAGAGAGAGAGAGAGAGAGAGAGAGAGAGAGAGAGAGAGAGAGAGAGATTGAGATTGTAGAGATTCTGGTAACTAGCTCGTCGTCCTCGTATTGCAAGTGCCAAGGTAGTGATTCCCATTTTTTTTCTTGTCGTTTAGTGTTTTGGTTAGATGTATTTAGCTTTTTATCCTTTACACCCATGATAAATTTGAAGAAATACGCTGATACAAAGGCATATATGAAAAAAAATCAGATTTTCTGTTACTTCTTTTCAATCGGTCTCTGTGTACATTGAAATGTCCAATAATACTCTGATGTGCTACATTAGCAAATATTTATGATGACTGATATTTTTGATGACTTTGATATTGCCATTTGGGCCTGTCGACTGTAAACGGCAGATTAAAACGTCTTGACTCTTGTTACTTCATATATTAGTAAGTGAGGGAATAATCTTTTCATCTTTCCTTCCTGTTAAATACATTAACAGCATGCCATAAGTTCTCAATGTTATGATCTAGAATCTATGGTTAGATAGGCGAGACCCGCAGAAAATAGGAGAGGAATGAACGAAATCCACCGAAAAACAATTTAACAACTGTATGACCAGCATAATCGTGCATTTTCTGTCAAAAAGTCAAATTAAACCCCATCCCAGATAACAACCGAAACAGAAACCAAAGAATCAAGATGAATCAGATGCGCTTACTTCTGAAATATTCAGTAATCAATGAAATACAATACATTCCTACAGCGGTATGGAGCTAAAAGTGTAATCATCTTCCAACGCTTTGTGATGGGAATTTAGTGACACGTCAATTTGCATATGTTTAATACTTTTCAACAAATACGAACAGACACTCGAATGCATATATTCTGAGTTATAAATTATGTATCAGTTCACAGAAGAAAAATACTATCACAAACAGCTGTATTTAGTATATATCCTGCATTAAGCCGATAAAAAAAAAAAAAAAAAAATGTCCTCTATATTATAATACTCTGTTTTTCCAAAAGATCAAAAACTACCCATGATCCCATTCTAATCATCTTCAGATTTCCGTTATTTGTTTTATTGCTCCAAGAATCGGCTTGCCTCAAGACCTCCGCTGGCTGGCTAAAGCAAATAAAGCAAACGTAAATATGTTATGAATGGCCCGAAAGATGGAAATTACACAGCATCATTTGACCGTAGACGTGAAATGCCTGAAAACCTTATAAAAAATTCCTTATAAAAATGATGTATTTGGCACTGACCAAGGAAGGAATAATAACCATACATAAAGTGACTGCTTCGTGACATCCACTGGAGGGTTGTGACCAAGTCGCGGAGGGCGTTTTAATATTCCTCCTTGTGGTGGACCCACGACACATTTCGGAAAACTTCTTTTTTTTCATTACATCGTTTTATAAAATTGTGAATGGAATTGGAGTTGACTGAATGATTAATAAAAGAAAAACTATTTTAGACAAAATATTTAAGTTAAAATATAACCTAGCAAGGTTCGAAAAAATATTTATATTAGAATGCTTAGAAAAGGCCAGTTAGATGTCAAAGGTAAATGGAAAAGGGGAAATTAATCTGACTCGAAGGGATGCACATATTGGAAACCAAACAGAAGGGGAAGGGAAGTAGATTGAAAGCAGGCATGGATTGTGCGCATTCACATTGAAATATATGCATACATGGGTAGTCAGCCATATCGTGTTATGTTATGTAAGTTATTTCATCAACAGCATTTGATTATTAATATAAAACAGTATTTCATGTTGTTTTATTCAGTATGATAACCATTATTCTTATTATCATAATCACAATTAGTGCTGACTTCATCAGTATTGATTATTGAGATGATTGTAATTTATGTACAAATTCATTTGAAAATGCAACATGAGAATAGCGAAAGCCAGCTAAGTTAAATACGAGATTGAGAATAAACCATAAAATATGTAAAGTGTTACTGTTGTGGACATATTACAGGAGAGGTTTGGATTTCTTTTCAAGATAATGTGGAGCTCTCTCTTAGTTTAAACACACACACACACATATATCATATAGGTAGATAGACACACATACATACATACACTTACACACACACACACACACACACACACACACACACACACACACACACACACACACACACATATATATATATATATATATATATATATATATCAGACATATATACACATATATATTATGCATATAATGCATGCATATAACCATATATATACACATTGTGTGTGTGTGTGTGTGTGTGTGTGTGTGCGTGCGTGCGTGCGTGCGTGCGTGCGTGCGTGCGTGCGTGCGTGCGTGCGTGCGTGCGTGCGTGCGTGTGTGCGTGCGTGCGCGTGCGTGTGTACGTGTGATCGTCTGTTCTGCCAAAAATGGGGACAAGAATCTTCGTTATGTTACGAGTATCGCCGTCCTTCACAGACCTTGGCAGCACCGACGCCGGGTGATAAAGCGGTAACTAGGTAACACGGGAAAGTAATGGGTAAATTGACGCTAAAAGTGTCTGTCTAACGGGACGCTCGGGGGAAGAATGCATTATTGTCCTCTAATGAACGTGTTCTGAGACAGTTGGAATTCAATAACTTTATTAGTTACAGGGCAGGCAGAGCTGTAATGTACAATTATTTCCAATATATGAAAGGATATATAAATTGTGCTTTAATGGCGTTAGTAATATGCGAATATCCCGGATGAGCCATAATGACGTAAGCATTTTGCGACTATTCCTGACACCTGTCAAGGACAAAACTTAATTTACCTTTTTGCACAATCTGGATAGCTACTATATTATTATTATGATGAACATTGAATGTAATCAGCGTATCCATTCTTTTACCAATATAAACATGAATTATTATTACTACTACTACTGTTGATTATATTGCTACCAACACTAACACTACCGTTAGTACTTTAACCGGAGAAACTAATAACATTACTTACCGTACTGCTGTTAATAATTTTAAGATGGTAAAAACGGTTATTTCTAATACTACTGCTACTACACTATTTTAGCACTAGCAGTGGTTGTTAGCTAAAAAAAACACAAGGAAATGTAATATCCTGTATTATCCGAAAAGTGAGTGAAAATATCATAATGATTCTCTTTTATTCTGACGGAACAGAAGTAAATAGCATAGACAGTCTTACGACAAAAACACTTTTATCATTATGCAGCCTACAGACTTATCTATTGTTCGCCTAAAATGTGTATATTGTTGCTTCATCTCAAGATGGTGAAAAGTAACATTATGCTCCGGAAGAATGAGCGGCCGACGAGAGATGAGCGCGTGGGCCCAAGAAAAAAAAAAAAAAAAAAACGTGTACAATTTTTCCACTAATATATAGATTCCTCATTATAGATATATGCTATATACAGAAACATACACATCTCTCTCTCTCTCCCTTCTCTCTCTCTCTCTCTCTCTCTCTCTCCCTTCTCTCTCTCTCTCTCTCTCTCTCTCTCTCTCTCTCTCTCTCTCTCTCTCTCTCTCTCTCTCTCTCTCTCCCTCTTTCCCTCTCTCCCTCTCTCCCTCTCTCCCTCTCTCCCTCTTCTCCCTCTTCTCACTATTCCTCTCCCTCTTCTCACTATTCCTTTCCCTCTTCCATACTCTCTCTTCCTCTCATTCTCATTATCTCTCTCTCTGAGTTTTCTGATTTGTTGCATTAGTTCTAAAAGAACCATTACTAGTTCCTTTTTCCCTCCTACAAGGTGACGTGGAAGGGAAGGTAAAACAAGGGGGGGGGGGTGAATTTTGCTAGTGGTCTCGCTGACAGTCTGAGGAACCCCGGATTGGGCTTTCCCTGTCAAAGCCAAGTGGACGTGGGAATTGTTTAATATAGGAAGTGAGACATAATTTGCAGGGTATTTGTTCGGCCTAAGTGGCCTGAATGACCGGTATTTATCCTTATCGTTTGGGTTTTATTGTTTGTTTTATTCTTCGTTCGATTTCACTATTTTATCGTTCATGTTTTCTTATCTTCATTGTATTGTTTGTTTATGTTCGTTTGCTTTATTCAACGTTCTATTTCACTTTTATCGTTCATGTTTTATTTTCATTGTACTGTCTTGTTTGTTTTATTAAGTGTACTATTTTATGTTCCATCGTTTGTATTTTAGTGTTTTAGGTTCCTGTAATACCGTTCATTTAACTGTCATTGTATTTGTTTTAT
Source organism: Penaeus chinensis (assembly GCF_019202785.1). Taxonomy (NCBI): domain Eukaryota; kingdom Metazoa; phylum Arthropoda; class Malacostraca; order Decapoda; family Penaeidae; genus Penaeus; species Penaeus chinensis. The sequence goes on from NC_061848.1 coordinate 15,795,466, forward strand.
TCGTTTTAATGTTTCCGTTTGTTTTGTCGGTCGTTTCATGTGTTTTATTGTCTGTGTTTGTCTTTAACATTTATTCTGGAATAAATGCCTACCAACCTTTCTTGTTTAGTTTTATTGACGCCCAAACTTGAAAAAAACTAACAGTGCGATTGCCGATGAGATAACATACTGAATGGCAACTTGGTTCCAGTGATAGTTTTTTCTCTATTTTAATCAAGGTGATTCTCTGCTTAAAAACGTATACGCACAAGCCTCTTCTCGGCTCATATCACGCTTACCAACCTTTATATTCTCGCACCAAACACATACATACTTTGTATTCTCGGACCACACACACATACTACACTTACGCCTTTTTGCTCCTTTCCCTACACTTGTCTTCTACTCTATCATTCTTCGCCCATACATACTACATTCTCACATACGTCAATCAAATGGGTGGTGGCGGTAACTCCTCTTTGCATACTTGCGAGATATAATTGTATTTTGTTTTAATACACAACGTGGATCAAAGCTGCCCCCCCCCCCCCCCCGCCCATGATGATGGGCACTCACTCGACAGCCGGGGTCAAGGGTCTAGGGTACAGTGCAATTTAACAACCCTGCCATCCCTTCCGAACATAGCAATGAAAACAGTTCATCCAGTGACAACAGTGACATCGGTAACAGTGATTACAACATAAAGGCAGTGCATCAAATAGGCCGCATAACAATAGTGCTGAGCCCCAGCCTTTGCTCTATCGCAACAAAGAGAGCATGGGCAAGGAAAGTCTTGTGCGACCATATAAAGAAGTTGTACAGCCCTGAAGAAATTAATCTGGTTCACATCATTTTAGACTTATCGGACTCTAGAAAATCAAGGAACACAACACGTGTCATTCAAAGGATGATAATGGACATCGTGCATACAATGATTGATCAGTGTTTGAACAATAACAAATTAGTGTTCGCAACGACAATAACAAACATTCCAACTACAGATTGGTCACCACCAAAACACTCCACACACTTTGTGATTTTTTTTTTTCACAAACCAAGTCATCAAGGCACCCAGACACAGCGAACCAGTTGTGATCAATCAAGATATCATCGAAAAGAAGATAGACTTGCTGATTAAATGTTCTGTGACCAGCATTCTACCATCAACAAATTGCTTGGCCAAGACGTGTTGCCTACTCAGACGCAGGAATGCGGAGAGGAAACATCACACGTGTCGTGAATCAGGGTTGTCGCCGTGACCACGAAGGTGAAGTTTTGTCTTGTACTCCCTTCCACTCTAACTCTCCCGCAGGCATGCTAAAGACGATTTATCTCCCGGGGTGAGGATGACCTGCATTCGCCCCGAGGCTCCGCACCTGAATAGAAAACGCGGCCCGGGAAAGAAAACGCGGCTACACCTCCCTCCTGTTTACTGTTTTATTTTATGTTTGTTTTTGTAATCATAAAAAGTTTTATTTTAAATCGTTATTTATACCCTTACACAATAACTACAGAAATATTGTATTACGAAGGAGATATCTATTATATTATCTTTTTACTTCAGTATTTATTATTTTAGTTCTTTTTATTTCTTTTACATATTGGTTTTGCTATTTTTAATTATTTTAATGTACTTTTTAAACTTAATGAGTAATGAGATTCCCCTCCTTAATTACGCTCTTTTCGCGCCACGAGGTCAAAAGGGAAGACACGAGAGGCATGGCAACGGACTGGTCTGGGTCCTGGTAAAGGGCAGTCGCAGAGGAACCCCGAAATGGCCTTCTCTAAGAGAAGTGGTCGTGAGAAAAGTTAGAATTAGGTAGCAGGAGATACGTGAGCTAATCTAGTCGAGTAAAGTGATTAACCGGTGCCTCTCATTAATACTTCATGTTTTATGTTCTTGCGTTCGTGTTTTATTATTTCTAGAGTTTTATATGCGTTCCTGTGTTTTATTTTTCTAGGTGATTTTAGCGTTTTATGTTCGTGTTCATTTTAGTATTTTATGTTCCACTTTTACCGTTATTTTAATAAGTACGACCAGTTTTTACAATATA
>NC_061848.1:15802498-15804998 GCF_019202785.1 Penaeus chinensis
ACCTTATCAGGCAAGGGTGGTACTGCCGAATAACCTCTCAGTGGTGAATTGAGAGAGACCTATATCCTGCAGTGAAATGAATGGCTGTTAAAAAAATATGTATACACACACATCCATCCATATATATATATATATATATATATATATATATATATATATATTTATATATATCTACATCTATCTATCTATCTATATATATGTGTGTGTGTGTGTGTGTGTGTGTGTGTGTGTGTGTGTGTGTGTGTGTGTGTGTGTGTAAACAAATAGAAAGATAGGTAGATACATATAAACATATACATATGTGTATATATATATATATATATATATATATACATATACATGTACGTATATATACATATATATATATATGTATATATATATATGTATGTATATATATATATATATATATATATATATATATATATATATATATACACATTTATATATGTGCATACATATGTGTGTGTGTGTGTGTGTGTGTGTGTGTGAAGACAAAGTAAACGAATCTTCTAGAGTCCGAATATCAGTTTTACAAATTAATATATATATGTATATATATGTGTGTGTGTATATACATATATACATACATATATATACATATATTCATATAAATGCGCGCTCGCGCACACACACGCACGCACACACGCGCGCGCACACACACACACACACACACACACACACACACACACACACACACACACACACACACACACACACATATATATCTGTCAACAATACGTAGCAGGACCGAATGTTACACTTCACACCTCCACGCAGCTGTCCTTCTTGGGCGGACGCACTTGCTACCCGGCTTTCTCTTTTCGCAAGGGAATAAACATCCGCTCTTGAAGGGAACCGTCGCATAAAAGGACACGTTCGTAAGGCAGAGGGAGAGAGACACGGCAGACAGGCCAAGCCACACAGGGTGATCAAGAGCCTCACTACGCCGACGGTAATTCACCTACCACCACGCTCCTCGCCGACGCCTGTTGGCGATCCACGCCTCACCTCTTTTAACGCCCAGCCATTGCTACAAACTCCTCTTCGATCGCGCGTAACCGCACCATGCCTACACTACTACATCGTGCTGACCACTCACGCTGACGATATGTTCCCACACCCTACGCCGCAACACTGGCTTACCTATCTCGCCGTCTTCGCGAACCCTCGTCAGCACAGCAATGAAGTCGCAGTTCTACCTACCACCACCAATACTTTCTCGTTACTATTAAAAGTAAGTGTACCTATCAGCGCCAGATTAACTATTGCCCTCCCTATACCCACCAATATCTTGCATACAAGTTGCATTCTTTCAAATTGAAGTACACGCCACTCAACGAACACACATTACTATCTATGTACTACATAACTTTTCTCGCTGTGAACCGCTGTTTTTTCAACACAACAAACGAAGTCACCCACTGAGATCAAACCTAAGTGACACACACACCCTCACTTCACATCTCGTAATTGATATGAAGCGTTAGTAGTATTTTTCTGTCTATTATCATTTCATCCTCAGATCGCATAGTTTAGTATATATAATTTCTCTCAGAACAAATGATTACCTTCGAGTCTTTTTTTATGTTCGGTTGTAACAATCATATTATTCATGGTTATTGTTTTCGAATTACTGAAATTATCTATTTTTTTTATATTCTATGCTATGACTATTAGTAACTACCTCATTACTACTTGAGTATTGTTATATTCTGTATACACACGTGTATTGTTGTGTTCTTTATAATATCACTATTACCTTACTAACCTCTAATTTACTTACCTGCCCACTCTACATGGAATTCACTCTAGAATTAAGAATTTTACCACGAATCACTTTCATTACGTTATCTCGCAGTACGATATCTTGTCCTCAGTAATGCTGGAATTTATCCTTCTTTAGTTTAAGGTATTGGTGAATATGTAACTGTATCTGTTGCAATTAATTGTAACTACAGACGTCTTACTTTATTTAGGCTTACATAGTTATTATCACCGCAAGTTAACTTTAAGCCCGGTTCTTGGCCGTAAACGAAGGAATCTTACGCCTGCCGTATTGAAAATTACGCTCTTACGATTGAAGCGCCGAGATGCGCACTGTTAGAATTAAATTCAGGCCCAGCTGCCTATGTGTTCGAAGCATATATACTTGCCTATTTAGCCCAAGATATGGAATTCTTGTCCAATTATTTTCTCTCTCTTCAGTATGATGGTACTCTACTGAACTCACTAATCCTGACAAATCTAAGTAATTAACACATCCTTACTTGACACGTTACCCTTCTTGTGACAAATTGTTCTTATTATGCTCTCATTTTTCTTGCAACTTAGTAAGGAGATTGACAAACAGTACCCTCTTCCTCCTAAGCCTTTTACTGGCCTGGTACACTTATATTTCAGCTTATGATGACGATGTAACCCTCCTCGCTACTGAATGTTGCACCTCACTGCGAAACATCCGCCACACCCACTACTCTGGCACGCAACGACCCTAGCGATC
>NC_061848.1:15809998-15812498 GCF_019202785.1 Penaeus chinensis
TATAGATTTTCCTTGAATTAATCTATTCCCCAGAGGATATAAGAAAAGTTAGCTCATGATATTTGGAAATTATTTACTTATGAGATACTATGATTTAGATGGAAAGAAACCTTGGACATACAGTTGTTATCAATACAGATATTGCAGAGAAAGATAACGAGCATGCTAGATAAAACAGGTACACACTACATTGGTAATTTTCACTCAGTAAATACTGTGTTTAAATGAATTTCTCTTGACTTCATAATAACACATACATTCATGTGGTTTTACATTAAACGGAAAGCATGGTAATAAATGTGTATCATAGATTTTCTAGTAAAAAAAAACATTTACATAAATGAACAGCATTTATTGACAAAAAAAGTATCTATACGGATATTTTCTCGATGGATTCGAAACGTACTTGGTCGACCAATGCTCTTACCATGGCAAGAGCTCGCTTTTTCCAACCTCTGGAAATTAAATATTCACAGGACAGTAACAAAAAAAGGAAACCGCAGGAGACGCTAATACAATAGGAATCACAATCAGATATAAGAAACTCTTGCATGTTGTTTAGAATAAATATCATTGATGCAATTAATAAAAAATAATATAAATTGATTAGAGATAAGGAGTGTTCTTTACATTGATTTCTGTTTGACACTGAAAATAATCGAATAAGATATCGAGATAATTAACGGGTAATGGGATTTGGAAGTGCATAACATTGTGCAAATACACTAACAATGCAGAACAGTTATTAATCCACATAATAAATGTACATAACTATAATATGCACTTACATTGTAGCGCCACATATATTATTCTATAATAGTGTAGTTTGTTTAGATCTCCCGTTTTCCTCTATGGACTGGAACGGCTTTAATGAAGAGCATGGTAATCACTAGCAGTGTAATGCAGAAGGAAAATTTCGGAATATCATCGCCAAGGTCAATTCTAATCGCCACTATTGATGTGAAGAGAAATAAAGCTTAGTGGTTGCTACATAGAAAAATGATGCCAGTGTACTATTTTATATATAAATTAATTATACACACACACACAAACACACACGCACACATACACACACACACTCATATATATATATATATATATATATATATATATATATATATATATATATACATATATATATATATATATATATATATATATATATATATATATATATATATGTGTGTGTGTGTGTGTGTGTGTGTGTGTGTATGTGTGTGTGTATATATATATCATTTATGTATTTTTGTATAATTGTTGTTTGCACTCTAGGTGATTCGTTTACGCTGTCACCATGGTGGTCCGTTTGAAGTGAGAATGTGTAACAGTTTTTCAGATTACTTCTTATGGCTGGCAGTGATTTCATCATCCAGTTAACATCTAGGACGAACAGTGAAGTCATCGCCTCCCAGCCAGGCTGTAAGCTCTGTTTTTTAACATTAACAGTTTGAATTGGCATTACCGAAGAGTCCCTTATGCCTTTAACAGGGAAGGAGTGGTAGGAAGCCTTAGTGTAGGCGAAGGGACAGGTTATCTAAAGTCTAATCTTGACGTCCGTCCGTCCATCCGTACGTGTGTGTGTGTGTGTGTGTGTGTGTGTGTGTATGTGTGTGTGTGTGTGTGTGTGTGTGTGTGTGTGTGTGTGTGTGAGCGCACGCGCGTGTGTTTGGTTACTTTCTCACGTATGTGTGAATTTTCATGTGTTCGTGTATGATGTTCAGCACCCTCCCAATAAGAGCGTGAAAAGGAAGCACAGGCAATGAGAGATGTAGGGATCTGAAGAAAGCAATGCAGAATGTATGCAAGAAAAGAGGGTGTGAGACCGCCCCCCTTCTCTGCCTTCCCTCGTCCCTTTAGTTTCCTCTATCCATTACCTTTCTCCCATTTTCTTTGTCCTCTCCTCACTCTCTCTATTCGTCTTCCGATTCTATCTCTCTCTTTCTTAGCGTTTGTCTCTCTCTTACTCCATTTTCTAGCTTCCGTTTCCTCATTCATATTCCGAAGTTAGATTTTCTTACTCTTAATTTGCTTTCTGTTTCTTCAGGTTTCTCTTTTCCATTCGTGTATGTATTCTTTCTATCCTTACTTGCCCTAAAAACCTTTCATCAATTTCTTTTTTTTTCTTTTTTTTTATATGTGCGTTGTGTGAACTAACAGATATATTGTAAAAATAGATCTGAGACACGACATGCAGTATTGTCTGTGAGAAAATTTGAAACATTCCATTTTCTCCCAGAATGTAATTATGTCGACAGGCTTTGAAGCATCACTGAATTCCATATGACTTGCAAAGATGAAATTGCGGAAGTTGGGAAACAAGTAAGACGGCGAAGTAGAACTGATTATAGCTTTCACTCGCATGACGTTCTTCAAAAAAATTCCAACATGTATTTGTCATGTTGCCATTTCCATGTTCTGTATTATATTGTAATTCTTACGGCATTTAGTAATATGAAGTGTTAAATATTGTATCCATTCGATTTAGAGAATTACTTTAAAA
>NC_061848.1:15832498-15837498 GCF_019202785.1 Penaeus chinensis
TATATACATATACATACATATATGTATATATATGTATACATATATATTATATATATTTATATATATATACATATATATGCATATATATGTATATATATGTATGTATACATATATATGTATACACACATATATATATATATAATACTCATACACTGTGTGTATATAAATATGTATACACACATATATATACATATCCATATGTATGTGTATATATATATATATATATATATCTATACATATGCATATGTATGTATATATATATATATATATGCATATGCATATATATGCATAAGTATGGTTGGTTTAGTACTGGCCCTCCGGTCTCATAGCCGGAGTGACCTAGGTTCGAGGCCAGGTCAGGGAGAATTGTTATATATCTACATCAATGTGGTATTGCATTATTCCAACTTTCATATATATACACTTCAGTATATCTGACTTCGGTTTCGATTTTCTAAATCAATTTCCACCCAGTGCCCACGGGGAGTGTGTGTAAAACCTCGCTATCATTTCTCATGTATGAGTAGATAGGTAATGTCTATGGAGCTAGTTAGATCCTAGTTGCATGGTTGGTTTAGTACTGGCCCTCACATACCCGGAGTGACCTAGGATTGAGGCCAGGTCAGGGAGGATTGTTCTATATCTATGTCAATGTGGTATTGCATTATTCCAACTTTCATACATATATGTGTGTGTATTTCTATATCTAGATCTACTTTTCATATTTTCATTCTGTATCATTATTACAATTCTATCGTATAATTCAAATTATACAATAGAATATAAGGAACTAATCACCAAAAGCAAAACGTACATCGCTTAGCATCTAAAAAATAAGTGCTTTTTGAGCGCTGCTTTCTAAAACACGATTATGTGCGAGGCATGAGAAATCACCGCAATGTTTCTCCACTAAGCAGCTTCCAAAACACAAGATTTAGCGCGTAAATTTTGCGTTAATTGGTAACAGATTATCCTAATGAGAACTGATCTTGACAGTACGCGAAGAGAGGCTTCTAGATTCAGTTCATGGATGTTGAACCTCGTACACGTTACGAGGAAACTGCCAAGGAATTATATGCACATATAGATACACACGCAAACTATATATATATATATATATATATATATATATATATATATATATATATACATATATATGTATATATATATATGTATGTATGTATGTATGTATGTATAGATGTGCACATACATACATATACACATAAATATGTGTATATATATGCACACATATATACAGATATATGTATATATGTGCATACATATATACATATGTATGAATGAGTGAGTGTGTATGTGTGCGTGCGTGTGCGCGCACCGCGCGTGTGTACGTATGTATGTGTGTGTGTTTCATATATACACAACATACATATATACAATGAATCTGTTCTATAAATACATATATGTCCACCTACACAAGAAAGCGATCACTATCACTCTAACGTAGCAACCAAGCTATGACCATACAGATTCATATGAATGAATAAAGAAAAAGTGTCTACACAGAATCCGGACAAGCACCATTATGGTAATCATTGGAAAGCTGCTTTTGAAATTCTCTGTTCCTTCCAGCGAGTGTTATAGTTTTGCTGCCCCATAAATATAAAACAGAATACAGAATTGTAGAAAAAAATAATGGTCTTGCTGTATTTCGAAGCCTCGAACAAGATCCTCGGTGTCTTGTTCAGGTGGTCTAATTGACCAGAAATAGATTGCTGTTAGCCTTTACCCACCAAGAGTGTTTGCGTGTAAGTGTATAAATGCGTGTAAGTGTGTATATATATGTATATATATATATATATATATATATATGTATATGCATATATGTATGTATGTATATATGTGTATATGTATGTATGTGTGTGTGTGTGTGTGTGTGTGTTGGTGTGTGCGTGAGTGTGTGTGTGTGTGTGAGTGTGTGTGTGTGTGTGTGTGTGTGTGTGTGTGTGCGTGAGTGTGTGTGTGTGTGTGTGTGTGTGTGTGTGTGTGTGTGTGTGTGTGTGTGTGTGTGTGTGTGTGTGTGTGTGTGTGTGCGTGTGTGTGCGTGTGTGTGTGTGTGTTTAGATTTCATGCACCCGTTGCGTTATAAAAAGCCGTAATCGTAAGTAAGAAAAATAATAACATACCTGGGCCGGCAGGACTAATAGGCGCTGCCTTTTAGCGGCGCGGCGAACGTCCATCAGCCTTTGTCAGCTGATTTCAGGCCGGAGGAATGCAGGCGATCATTTCGCTTTCTTGCCCAGGCAGTGTGCACTATTTTTCCCGACAGCCGTTCTTATAGCTATTGCCATGGAAAAGGAGCGGGGGTGGCATGAGGAAGGTGAATTGGAAGAGGGAGATTTGATAAAAGAGGGAGAGGAAGGTAATGAAAGAAGAGAAGGTCTAGATCAACGTGAGCTTAAAAAGGGGGAAGTTGTAAGTATGTTTGGAATGCAAATAGACCACCTGTTCTCGTCCATTGATAATTACAAAAACATCTGAATACAGTTTAGTAAACACACACACACACACACACACACACACACACACACACACACACACACACACACACACACACACACACACACACACACACACACACACACACACACACACACACACTGACACACACACGCACACACACACACACACTGACACACACACACGCACACACCGTAACTTCATTATTCTTACAGGTTAATTTGGGAAAGAAAAACTGACAACTCACCCTAGACTGCAGTACTCTGATTTGCCAAGTCTCTTTCGAGAAAAAAATGAATAATTGGAATACTCGTAAACCTATAAATGCATTGTATAATTACAGACATGTATACATTTTAAACCAGGTTTATATCTTATTTATACAATCAGTTTTATATAAAACTTGAAATCTCTTTGTAAGAGGCCTATAAAAAATCAGACATCAGGCATTATCATATGCTATGCATTGCAACAAAGTACAATGGAACTCGGAAAGGGCAATTTAAAGTATAATGAACTATAAGCAACATCGTGAATAAATCATCCTAAGCGAAAACTAAACAATATTCATCATGTGTTGACATGAGGATAAAGTTCTGACCTGTCTGTATTATGCCGTTTAGTTTGTAGTCTTGTGCTGTGCGTGCAACATAGAAAAGGCTACTTTTGTAATATGAATTTATGTTAGGCACGTTGCTTATCTACTTTACTGATGCACCAGCAAAGTATATAACACATGGTATTGCTACTGCTGCACTTTTTATTGATACTACGCTTGATGATACTGCTGCAATTACTGCTTCAGGCACAGTAATGCCAGAAGCAGTAATGTATATGTGTATGTGTGAGTATATATGAGTGCATGTCCGTGTGTGTATAAGGCCCTGAATATTTAGGCGTGGAAGTCTGCTATTCGTTATTATTAACTAAAAAAAATCGTCTTCGGCGAACTGGTTTGCAGATTTAGCCTTTTCTCTGTACGAAAACAACGTATACAATTTCTATATGAGAATGGAAATTAATAAGCAAATGTTAAATCTACCATCAAATGGCCGAAGGAATCCGAGTTGCGGAATATTTGAGCAAGAAATAAATCTAGTAATCTTAAAATTCCACAGAAGTTATTTAATATTTTATCATAAAGAAGATATTCATGCCAGAATCATATTTTTTCCGAGTTGATATAAATCTCTCTCTCTCTCTCTCTCTCGCTCTCGCTCTCGCTCTCGCTCTCGCTCTCGCTCTCTCTCTCTCTCTCTCTCTCTCTCTCTCTCTTCTTCTTCTTCTTCTTCTTCTTCTTCTTCTTCTTCTTCTTCTTTTCTTATTTTTCTCAGTTTTAAGCTCTATTGCCAGGTAATGGAGGCACATGTTTCAAGAGATATATAAAAATGATATGTATCGTATTTTACCGTATGGGAAAATGGTTATGATAAAACGATACATTTCTCCACCACTATGAAATCTTTTCCTTCCTATTCTGTCCCAATAGTCTCAGACTTCATTGAAATTTGTTTTTCTTCAGTGTGTTGTTAACTTCGAATGGTCCTCCAGTGCTTTCACTGTCATATCAACAATTCCCTGAAGGTTTCCATTGCTTTTAAAACCTTTCCTGTTTTCCCTTGCTCTATTGTTAGACTGTTTGGCTTCTCCTGCAAAGGCTATATCTGTTTCCTTTCCAGAAAGATATTTTGCTTGGTAATTCTTCCGCCACTATTTCTCACCTTGTTATGTGATCTTTTCAGGAGACCCGGAAATAGTACTTTCTTTCTGAAAAATTAAACTTTTGATACCGAAAAGGCATCTGTAAACATACGGACGCTGGACTTCTTTCTAATCTTTACCTCTTCCTCTTCACTTTCTCTTCCCTCGATGCTGTTACGCAAGTTTTCTCTTTCTTCGTTGTTGTTGCCATGCAGTCATTTTAGAGTAATGGACTTTATTCGATTTTGTGAAACTTCCGAAATATAGAAAATTTCTCTAATCGTAGTTTTCATTTATTTTGATTATCATTATCGCCAGAAGGAGAGGAGTTTTCGTCCATGTTTAATAGTTGTTTGATTGGATTCCTGAGTAATTCATGGGTGATATTGAAACTTTATAGGCGGGTTAACACCATTCAACTACTAACTGTTAGACTGTATTAGTGAACCGGATACAGTTAAAAAATTAAATACAAGGGGCCGGATACTCAAAAACAGTTTACAATGTTGCATCTCGCCGTTACAATATCGTAAGGCCTCCGAAGGCAATACTCGAACTAAAAACAGCCATGTTATGACGTCACACAAGTTACGGCTGCTCTATGGCTTTCGGACGGGTTTCGAACCGGATATAGTAGTTTATTTCCTGACTGCATAGTTGACAGAAAGTTTTATTTGACTATAATATGCCTTTGCCATATTTAATAATTTACTTGGAAAAAATCCTCAGGGAGTCAGTCGCTGGGCCTTCCGTGACCGTTGGAGGCGGGGTAATAAGACAGCTGAAACCCTTACCGTTAGTTGTTCCGTCTAGCAAGTTGA
>NC_061848.1:15854998-15857498 GCF_019202785.1 Penaeus chinensis
ATCTGTTCTCTGAAAAAAAAATAATATTCCAATCTGAATCTTATTCTAAGTTAATGAAGAGCCGCATAGGTTGGTAGCACACGATTCTCCATTTCTCGTTACACATAAACAGACACTATATCCTAAAAAAGGAAATAATTAAAAACAATATGCTACTTATATTCATTTGATTTGAAAAACATGCAACAACTTTAGCAATTTCACAATCAATTATGCATAATAGAAATGTTAGCTTATGTACAAAAAGTATTATTATTATTATCATTATTATGATCAATATTATTATTACTATAATTAGCCTTATTATCGTTATCATTATCTTTGTCTTTATCCTTATCTTTACCATTATTACCATTATTGTTATTTCTATTAATACTATTATTGTTATTTTTGTTGTTGTTGTTGTTGCTGTTGTTGTTGTTGTTGTTGTAGTTATTATTATTATTATTATTATTATTATTATTATTATTGTTGTTGTTATTATTATTATTACTATTATCATTACCATCATCATCATCACCATCATCATCATCATTATTTTCGATCCCATCATTTCGGTGCATCTGTTAGTAAGATCAGTGAATCAGAGGTAAATCAGACTGTAGCCTCTCGGTTTCATATAAGGGTAGCAGCAGTTTTTCGATTACGTTTAACAATATAATTAATCACCGAATATTGTTTGTGTTATTGTTAATGTTATGTTTTCATGCAAAAAGTCTGCTCGTTCAATACATTATTTGCACGTGTATTACCAGAATCCAAACACTAAAACCGTATAGATAGGTGGATATGGATATGCAGTATGTATGTGTGTTGGGAGAGAGAGAGAGAGAGAGAGAGAGAGAGAGAGAGAGAGAGAGAGAGAGAGAGAGAGAGAGAGAGAGAGAGAGAGAGAGAGAGAGAGAGAAAGAGGCAGACAGCCTGAGAGACAGAGACAGAGAGACGCACGCATGTACACACACACACACACACACACACACACACACACACACACACACACACACACACACACACACACACACACACACACACACACACACACACACACACACACACACACACACACACACACACACACACACACACACACACACACTGTTAGGATTTTATATTCAGCAAAAGGATTCATATAAAAACATGCTTTGCCCGTTCCTACACTTTGCAGAACATAAATCTTGATTTATAGTGTCACAGGCAGACTGCTTATGAGATTCACATTCATATAACCGGATTATTTCGCTGCTGATTACACTTGCGAAGATTTGCAACCTGCGAGGGAAGGAACCGGACACATTCTGAATATTTATCTGGCAACTGAAGTCTTATCCACGAAAACATGAAAGTAAGTGTTTGAAATGTGCGAAAATATTTTTTTTTTTATTCTTCGCCAACTGCATTTCTGGAATAAGAGCGAAGAATGACTTTCAGTGATCATTGTGTATTTGCAAAGAATATGTGAATGAGAATGCATTATTTCATAAGACAAGAATGCTTCAAATTAATCATCAATATCACTTTTGAAGATTATTAATATCATCATTATTTTCAACATCATCATCAATATCATCATTATTATGATTATGCACACACATACAAATACACTTACATTTATATACAAGAGGTAATGGCCAATCAAGGTCAGAGTTCAGTTACCAAAGAGACACTTAGACGGCCCTGAGGGACCTCATCTTGTTCCTTGAAAGTTCAGGAATTGTTGTGCTATTGATATCGATAGTGGTATTATAATCATTGTTTTTTATCGTTATAACGCTCTTAAAATATCAACAGTAATAAAGCATAAAATTAATTTTCCGAAAATCATAGAAAAGATGAAACATGTGAAATTGGACAGAGATGAGCAAATGAGTCCCTGGTGACTAAGCTTTGCGAAGCCATTTGTCTGTAATCACATTAAATAAAAGATGTAATTCATTGTGATGCATGTGTCGATGTATAGCAGTTTTAGTCTGCACTAAAAGGGCATGAAATATCCCAGTAAGATTAGTGGGTAATTCAACAAAAGAAGGAAAAAGACGGAACCAAATCGTTTTACCTTATCGGGACCTACCCCCCCCCCCCCCTTCCTTCCAATACAAAATCTGCTATCACATCTGCCTGGCAATGTTACACTCAGGGAAGGTATGCATATACGTATATAAGCATATGTATATATATGAAGATATATATATACATATACATATATAATACATGTGAAATATGAAGATATATATATATATATGTGTGTGTGTGTGTGTGTGTGTGTGTGTGTGTGTGTGTGTGTGTGCGTGTGTGTGCGTGTGTGTGAAATAAATGTGTATATATAGATATATACATATATATATATATATATATATATATATATATATATGTGTGTGTGTGTGTGTGTGTGTGTGTGTGTGTGTGTGTGTGTGTGTGTGTGTGTGTGTATGTATGTGTATATATATATATATATATATATATATATATATATTTATTTATATGTATATGTGTGTGGGTGTGT